>NC_092164.1:63932341-64209245 GCF_045791955.1 Oncorhynchus clarkii lewisi
GGCTTTCTCCTATAGCGCTCCATGTTTATGGAACGGTCTGCCTACCCATGTCAGAGACGCAAACTCAGTCTCAACCTTTAAGTCTTTACTGAAGACTCAACTCTTCAGTGAGTCATATGATTGAGTGTAGTCTGGCCCAGGAGTGTGAAGGTGAACGGAAAGGCTCTGGAGCAACGAACCACCCTTGCTGTCTCTGCCTGGCCGTTCCCCTCTTTCCGCTGGGATTTTCTGCCTCTGACCCTATTACAGGGGCTGAGTCACTGGCTTACTGGTGCTCTTTCATACCGTCCCTGGGAGGGGTGCGTCACTTGAGTGGCTTGAGTCACTGATGTGATCTTCCTGTCTGGGTTGGCGCCCCCCCTTGGGTTGTGCCGTGGCGGAGATCTTTGTGGGCAATACTCGGCCTTGTCTCAGGATGGTAAGTAAGTTGGTGGTTGAAGATATCCCTCTAGTGGTGTGGGGGCTGTGCTTTGGCAAAGTGGGTGGGGTTATATCCTGCCTGTTTGGCCTTGTCCGGGGGTATCATTGGATGGGGCCACAGTGTCTCCTGACCCCTCCTGTCTCAGCCTCCAGTATTTATGCTGCAGTAGTTTATATGTCAAGGGGCTTGGGTCAGTTTGTTATATCTGGAGTACTTCTCCTGTCCTATCCGGTGTCCTGTGTGAATTTAAGTATGCTCTCTCTAATTCTCTCTTTCTTTCTCTTTCTCTCTCTCGGAGGACCTGAGCCTAGGACCATGCCTCAGGACTACCTGACATAATGACTCCTTGCTGTCCCCAGTCCACCTGGCTGTGCTGCTGCTCCAGTTTCAACTGTTCTGCCTGTGATTATTATTATTTGACCATGCTGGTCATTTATGAACATTTGAACATCTTGGCCATGTTCTGTTATAATCTCCACCCGGCACATCCAGAAGAGGACTGGCCACACCCCACATAGCCTGGTTCCTCTCTAGGTTTCTTCCTAGGTTCCTGCCTTTCTAGGGAGTTTTTCCTAGCCACCGTGCTTCTACACCTGCATTGCTTGCTGTTTGGGGTTTTAGGCTGGGTGTCTGTACAGCTATATAAATCAATTTGATTTGAGAGAGAGAGACACTTTACTTTTGTATATTATCTACTTCACTTGCTTTGGCAATGTTAACATAGGTTTCCCAAGCTAATAAAGCCCATTGAATTGATTTGAGAGAGAGGAGGAGGAGGAGGAGGAGGAGAGAGGGAAGAAGAGGAATGTAAGAAGACAGTGAACCAGACAGCCTGTCTTCATTGGAGTCACATAGAGAATTCACCTGTTTTTCCACTAATACTGATGACATTGACCCAGATTGAAACAGCTCTACTCTCTCACTGAGACACACACACACACACACACACACACTACATAATAAGCATCAATGTTTGTCTTGGGGGCAGAGAGAAGCAGACTGGTAACACGATTGCTCCAATGACTCACTCTCAGACCAAACCTTTCTCCACAGCCACGTGAGAAGAGGCCTGACTGGGGGATGACTCTAGTGGTCTTGGGACTGACTTCTTGGCAGAAGGGATTGATGAAAAGAGAGCGAGAGGGAGTGGAAAAATAACTTGTTTGTACTGTCATCTGCTGCTCTGCTCCTCCTCCTCGCACACATTTGTATCCCTATCCCAAGATGGCATAGCAGTTCAGACGTATTTTTGTCCTCGTCCTGTCGTGTCCCGTATATATATATATTTACAACTTTTTTTTCACATACATTTTTAATTTTCCAAAAACTCATCTTCAGAACACTCTCCTGCAATTCGCTTCACCAAATTATATTTATATAAAAAAGTATTATTTACCTCAGATCTGTAATCCTCCGAGAGGCTAGCCAGAAATTAGCCAGAAGCTAGCCGGGAGCTAGCCAGAAGCTGGTCCAGAAGCTACTCTGAAGCTGGTTCAGAAGCTAGTTCAGAAGCTAGTTAGCTTATTTACTGGCTAATCGTTAGTACTCAGCTAACCACGGTTTGTGGTCATCGGCTGTCCTTTGGCTCGAGAATCTATTGCCAGTTTTGTACGGCGCGGTGCAGCGCAGCGCGGCTCGGAACGGAACATACCGGACCAATTTTTCTCTCCATGTCCCTGGATTTCGGCCGCTGGCTCTGGACATCCATACCTGGATCTCACAGCTAGCTAGCTGCTATCCTTGTGACTATCGGCTTTCGTCGATTCCGGAGCTAACATCAATTGTTCCGGAGCTAGCCAGCTGAAGAGTTCCATCAATCACTCCTGGGCTGCAGTCACCTATCCGGACCCGTTTTGCTGCCTACGCGGAGCCCCACCGGGCCTTCACAGCTGGACTGCCGACGTTGTCTACCCGAGGGAATTGTCCGGCTGGCTCCTCCGGCGCAACATTGCCTGGGCGCCCATCTGCGGCCTGCTAGCCGTTGGCTATCTTATCGGCTGCTATCTGAATAGACAATCGGACAATTTTTATTTTATTTGTATTTATTTATTTATTTTTCTTCTTGGGCCTCTATAACTATATCTATTGTTTTTATTTTTGTTGTTGTTGTGTGATTTGGATTAATCCCCTCTACCACACGGAAACCCACTAATCTACTGACGGAACGCAAGAGTTGGCTAATAACAGACCTCCATCCTATGCTAGCTTGCTCCTATGCTAGCTTGCTACCGATTTAGCTGTCTAAATCGCCGTGACCCCCAACCAACCTCTCCACTCACTGGACCCTTTTGATCACTCGACTGAGCATGCCTCTCCTTAATGTCAATATGCCTTGTCCATTGCTGTTCTGGTTAGTGTTTATTGGCTTATTTCACTGTAGAGCCTCTAGTCCTGCTCATTATACCTTATCCAACCTATTAGTTCCACCACCCACACATGCAATGACATCTCCTGGTTTCAATGATGTTTCTAGAGACAATATCTCTCTCTTCATCACTCAATACCTAGGTTTACCTCCACTGTATTCACATCCTACCTTACCTTTGTCTGTACATTATACCTTGATGCTATTTTATCGCCCCCAGAAACCTCCTTTTACTCTCTGTTCCAGACGTTCTAAACGACCAATTCTTATTGCTTTTAGCCGCACCCTTATTCTACTCCTACTCTGTTCCTCTGGCGATGTAGAGGTGAATCCAGGCCCTGCAGTGCCTAGCTCCACTCCTATTCCCCAGGCGCTCTCTTTTGATGACTTCTGTAACCGTAATAGCCTTGGTTTCATGCATGTTAACATTAGAAGCCTCCTCCCTAAGTTTGTTCTATTCACTGCTTTAGCACAACCCGGATGTTCTAGCTGTGTCTGAATCCTGGCTTAGGAAGACCACCAAAAATTCAGACATTTTAATTCCAAACTACAACATTTTCAGACAAGATAGAACTGCCAAAGGGGGCGGTGTTGCAATCTACTGCAAAGATAGCCTGCAGAGTTCTGTCCTACTATCCAGGTCTGTACCCAAACAATTTGAACTTCTACTTTTAAAAATCCACCTCTCTAAAAACAAGTCTCTCACCGTTGCCGCCTGCTATAGACCACCCTCTGCCCCCAGCTGTGCTCTGGACACCATATGTGAACTGATTGCCCCCCATCTATCTTCAGAGCTTGTGCTGCTACGCGACCTAAACTGGAACATGCTTAACACCCCAGCCATCCTACAATCTAAACTTGATGCCCTCAACCTCACACAAATTATCAATGAACCTACCAGGTACCTCCCCAAAGCCTTAAACACGGGCACCCTCATAGATATCATTCTAACCAACTTGCCCTCTAAATACACCTCTGCTGTTTTCAACCAAGATCTCAGCGATCACTGCCTCATTGCCTGCATCCGTAATGGGTCAGCGGTCAAACGACCTCCACTCATCACTGTAAAACGCTCCCTGAAACACTTCAGCGAGCAGGCCTTTCTAATCGACCTGGCCGGGGTATCCTGGAAGGATATTGATCTCATCCCGTCAGTAGAGGATGCCTGGATATTTTTTTTAAATGCCTTCCTAACCATCTTAAATAAACATGCCCCATTCAAGAAATTTAGAACCAGGAACAGATATAGCCCTTGGTTCTCCCCAGACCTGACTGCCCTTAACCAACACAAAAACATCCTATGGCGTTCTGCATTAGCATCGAACAGCCCCCGTGATATGCAGCTGTTCAGGGAAGCTAGAAACCATTATACACAGGCAGTTAGAAAAGCCAAGGCTAGCTTTTTCAAGCAGAAATTTGCTTCCTGCAACACTAACTCAAAAAAGTTCTGGGACACTGTAAAGTCCATGGAGAATAAGAACCCCTCCTCCCAGCTGCCCACTGCACTGAAGATAGGAAACACTGTCACCACTGATAAATCCACCATAATTGAGAATTTCAATAAGCATTTTTCTACGACTGGCCATGCTTTCCACCTGGCTACTTCTACCCCGGTCAACAGCACTGCACCCCCCACAACAACTCGCCCAAGCCTTCCCCATTTCTCCTTCTCCCAAATCTGCTCAGCTGATGTTCTGAATGAGCTGCAAAATCGAGACCCCTACAAATCAGCCGGGCTAGACAATCTGGACCCTTTCTTTCTAAAATTATCTGCCAAAATTGTTGCCACCCCTATTACTAGCCTGTTCAACCTCTCTTTCGTGTCATCTGAGATTCCCAAAGATTGGAAAGCAGCTGCGGTCATCCCCCTCTTCAAAGGGGGTGACACTCTTGACCCAAACTGCTACAGACCTATATCTATCCTACCATGCCTTTCTAAGGTCTTCGAAAGCCAAGTCAACAAACAGATTACCGACCATTTCGAATCTCACCATACCTTCTCTGCTATGCAATCTGGTTTCAGAGCTGGTCATGGGTGCACCTCAGCCACGCTCAAGGTCCTAAATGATATCTTAACCGCCATCGATAAGAAACATTACTGTGCCATCCTACCAATCCTCGACTTTGGCGATGTCATTTATAAAATAGCTTCCAATACCCTACTCAACAAATTGGATGCAGTCTATCACAGTGCAATCCGTTTTGTCACCAAAGCCCCATATACTACCCACCATTGCGACCTGTACGCTCTCGTTGGCTGGCCCTCGCTTCATACTCGTCGCCAAACCCACTGGCTCCATGTCATCTACAAGACCCTGCTAGGTAAAGTCCCCCCTTATCTCAGCTTGCTGGTCACCATTGCATCTCCCACCTGTAGCACACGCTCCAGCAGGTATATCTCTCTAGTCACCCCCAAAACCAATTCTTTCTTTGGCCGCCTCTCCTTCCAGTTCTCTGCTGCCAATGACTGGAACGAACTACAAAAATCTCTGAAACTGGAAACACTTATCTCCCTCACTAGCTTTAAGCACCAACTGTCAGAGCAGCTCACAGATTACTGCACCTGTACATAGCCCACCTATAATTTAGCCCAAACAACTACCTCTTTCCCTACTGTATTTAATTTATTTATTTATTTTGCTCCTTTGCACCCCATTATTTTTATTTCTACTCTGCACATTCTCCCATTGCAAATCTCCCATTCCAGTGTTTTACTTGCTATATTGTATTTACTTTGCCACCATGGCCTTTTTGCCTTTACCTCCCTTATCTCACCTCATTTGCTCACATCGTATATAGACTTGTTTATACTGTATTGTTGACTGTATGTTTGTTTTACTCCATGTGTAACTCTGTGTCGTTGTATGTGTCGAACTGCTTTGCTTTATTTTGGCCAGGTCGCAATTGTAAATGAGAACTTGTTCTCAACTTGCCTACCTGGTTAAATAAAGGTGAAATAAATAAAAATAAATAAAAATGTTCACACACACTCACCCCCCTCACACACACACACACTTCTGTAGTCGGCAACCCCCAAGCCCTCGACTCAAAATCTCCAATTCTCTCTTTTGATGAGAACATGTAGGGGTCATGACCCCTAGATGGTGGGAAAGAAAGGCACACAGGGGTCACGCAGGCAGTTGGACCAACTGATTAGCCTTTCTCAATGGCCACCGCTCTAACTCTCTCTTCGGCGCCCGCTGCTTCGATCAGCAGCAAGAGACAGACCGCTGCTGGTGTGAGCCCCGTGTCACTGACTGACCGACTCCCTCGCCCAACACAAACCCAGACCCATAGACAACACCAGGAGCGTGTCTCTCATTAAAAAACACACAAACACACAGACACACACACATAAAAATCCTCCAAAACACAGCCTGGTACAGCTACCGACCAGCTGACTGTGGTCCTATAAGCCTCTCCCCAGGGGGTCTCTATCTATATTGTGAGAAATGGCAGAAGATACCAGTATATTAATGAGGTGGCAGGCTACTGCACAGACAAGACTGATCCTGTATCCCACACAGACATTAATGTGTGATGTTAAAAACATATGACTGATAATCATGGGCTAATGGGACATGAGGAATTTGTAACTACAGTACATGAGGTGATATTTGGACAGTGTAAATGACGATTCAGAGGTTAGCACTAAAAACGAACATTTCACATTACAATGAGAAGAAGTAGGAGTAAGGTCTCTGGTGTTTTTAACCTCTACGGGATCGGTGCCCCCCCCCCCCACGGGACAGTTGAGCTAACGTACACTAATGTGATTAGCATGACATTTTAAGTAACAAGAACATTTACCAGGACATAGATATATCTGATATGGGCAGAAAGCTTAAATTCTTGTTAATCTAACTGCACTGTCCAATTTACACTAGTTGTTACAGTGAAAGAATATCATGCTATTGTTTGAGGAGAGTGCACTATTATGAACTTGAATATGTATTAATAAACCAATTAGGCACATTTGGGCAGTCTTGATACAACATTTTGAACAGAAATGCAATGGTTCATTGGATCAGTCTCAAACTTTGCATGTACACTGCCATCTAGTGGCCAAAATCTAAATTGCGCCTAGATTCCTAAGTCATATATTGGCCTTTCTCTTGCATTTCAAAGATGAAAAAAAAAAAAAGATATATACTTATTTTTTTCTTCTGTTATCTTTTACCAGATGTAATGTGTTATATTCTCATGCATTAATATCCACATTTTCACAAACGTCAAAGTGTTTCCTTTCAAATGGTATCAATTATATGCATATCCTTGCTTCAGGTCCTGAGCTACAGGCAGTACGATTTGGACATGTAATTTTAGACGAATATTGGAAAAAAAGGGGCCAATCCTTTAAATCAGTATGGCCCTGACTGGATTTGAAGATTAAGATTTAGGAATCCAATCAATTTGGGATGGGTGCTATTAGAGACTGCTGGAAGACTATAGGCTTAGTTGAGAGACTGCTGGCCGGGCCTCAAACTGCCTGTTGGGGTGCAGGGTGATGTTGCCCCTCGACGCTGATCGGAGGCCCCTAGACGCTGATCTGAGGTCAGTTTTGGTCAGTTTTGGTTCAAATGGTTCAGGTCAGGATTGGGAGAGGGAAAGCTGATCCTAAACACAACCTGAACACTGGAGGGCTGCGACCTGAACACTGGAGGGCCATGAAAATCAGTCTGACAATAACAAATGATTATACATTTAAATATGGCAGTTATTAATGCCACGAATCTGATTCAAAACTATGACAGAGACAAATGCCATTATGAATCAGACATCAGATTCAGACTTATCAATATAAACTTTAGAATTAAGGTCTGAGAAAAAATAAATATATATATATATATATATATATATACATATAAACACACACATTTTTACCCCTTTTTTCTCCCAATTTCCTGATATCCAATTGGTAGTTACAGTCTCGTTCCATCACTGCAACTCTCCTACGGACTCAGGAGAAGCGAAGGTCAAAAGCCGTGCGTCCTCCGAGACACGACCCTGCCAAGCCGCTTCTTTACACACTGCTCACTTAACCTGGAAGCCAGCCGCACCAATGGGTCGGAGGAAACACTGTACACCTGGCGACCGAGGTCAGCTTGCAGGCGCCCGGCCTGCCAGAAGGAGTCGCTAGAGCACGATGGGACAAGACAATCCCGGCAGGCCAAACCCTCCTTTAACCCTGACTACGCTGGGCCAATTGTGCGCCACCTCATGTATCTCCCAGTCACAGCCGGCTGTGATACAGCCTAGGATCAAACCCGGGTCTGTAGTGACACCTCAAGCACTGCAATTTATTTTATTACTATTTTACCTTTATTTAACTGGACAAGTCAGTTAAGAACAAATTCGTATTTACAATGACGGCCTAGGAACAGTGGGTTAACTGCCTTGTTCGGGGGCAGAACGACAGATTTTTACCTTGTCAGCTCTGGGATTCGATCTAGCATCCTTTCGGTTACTGGCCCAACACTCTAACCACTAGGCTACTTGCTGCAATGCAGTGCCTTAGACTCAGGAGGTCCCTGAGAGAAGTTTTTAATTAAGTTTGACATTGATACCCCATTTACGCTATCCTGCTGACCCCAACCAAACCGTGCTGACTGTGGTATTTTCTTTACACATTGTCCTGATCAGCTTTTCAGGTTTCAGCAACTATGGTGAATTCCTAACCAGGCCAGCTCAGTACAACTTGTCTTGAAACAGTTGGCTAGTGTGAAAAGCCCTGGAAGAGCTGTAGTCTAAACCAATCACAGTCTCAACACAATCCCAGTCTCAACCCTTGTTCAGGCTGGTTTGATCATGCTAACACAATCCCAGTCTCAATCCTTGTTCAGGCTGGTTTGACCATTCTAACACAATCCAAGTCTCAATCCTTGTTCAAGCTGGTTTGATCATGCTAACACAATCCCAGTCTCAATCCTTGTTCAAGCTGGTTTGACCATGCTAACACAATCCCAGTCTCAGTCCTTGTTCAAGCTGGTTTGATCATGTTAACACAATCCCAGCCTCAATCCTTGTTCAGGCTGGTTTGACCATGCTAACACAATCCCAGTCTCAATCCTTGTTCAGGCTGGTTTGACCATGCTAACACAATCCCAGTCTCAAACCTTGTTCAGGGAGGTTTGATCATGCTAACACATGTCGTCACTGACTACAGTAAATGCTTAACCAGGCCAGCCCAGTGCAGCTTGGTCTTACCGAACCCGACACCCCCTGACCGTGGCCACTGACCGTGTGAAGTGGTCGATGAGCGTTCCCACCAGCTCCCCGATGCGGTCCTGGTCGGGGCACAGCTCCCCTCTCTGGATGTAGAGAAGAACATCATCCTGGGAGGACGTGTGTAGCGCCACCATCTGGTCAACGCCTGCAGTGACACTCAGGCCTGTTATCTGGGTGAGTAGAAAGAGGTAAGCTACACTCACACACACACACACACACAGGTTCACACTCAGACACATACATACACACAGAGCAGTGGTGTAGTGGTAGCACTTCCTGGTACAGTCACAGGTATATAACTCCCTCCCGGGGAACATTTCTGTTTCCACTCTTCATGGCAGTAGGTAGCCTAGCGGTTAGCGAATTGGGTACAGTCACAGGACATAGAAGACTGGGTTGAGCAGGAGCTCCCCTCCCCTAGGGGTGGGAGAGCCAAGCGACCAGAAGTGGCAGAACAGAGTGCTTGGATTGGGGTGTAGGGTTTGAGCATAGCCTGAAGGTAGGGAGGGGCAGTTCCTCTTGAGCTTCGACTGGAAGCCAGTGGAGCTTACGGAGCGGCGGGGTGCCATGGGAGAACTTAGGAAGGTCGAACACCAGGTGGGCTGCGGCATTCTGGATAAGTTGCAGGGTTTTATATCGGTCTAGTACTTTACGCTCTCTATCCATGCTGCACGTGTGTGTGTGTGTGTGTGTGTGTGTGTGTGTGTGTGTGTGTGTGTGTGTGTGTGTGTGTGTGTGTGTGTGTGTGTGTGTGTGTGTGTGTGTGTGTGTGTGTGTGTGTGTGTGTGTGTGTGTGTGTGTGTGTGTGTGTGTGTGTATTAGGGGAGATTAGGTCATGATGAGTGAACCAGTCAGATTTAAACAGAGAGAGAGACAGACAGAGACAGAGTGAGAGAGAAAGTGTACACACGTGTGAGAGAAAGAGACAGTCGGGTTGGTGCTAAACCTCGTACAGCTGGCTGGATGAATACAAGCAAACATAACACAGGTTAATCCTACAACCAAACAGCCTAGACGTTACTGTGCTGCCTATGACCCTGTAGTGTCAGGCCTGTCAAGGCTGGAACAATGGGACTAGGACATCCTGTCCTATCTCTCCTGGCCTGCACTACATAAGACAGGGCTGACCCTGAGCTACATGACCTAGTCCCTGTCATACCTTAACACACAGCGTGGCATCAAGGTGTGCACCCTATTCCCTTATGGTTCTCCATAGGGCTCTGGTCAAAAGTAGTGCGGTTTATAGGGAATCGGCTGCCATTTGGGACACAGCCACAGACATGGCACAGAATAGTGCAGAGCTAAATAGTCTCGTCCCGGTCATAAGATAACACACAGTACAATATCATAGTCTAAGTACAGAACAGTGATGGATGAGGTGGTATTATACTGTAGTTGGACGTCATGGTTAACAGTGATGAGGTGGTATTATACTGTAGTTGGGCGTCATGGTTAACAGTGATGAGGTGGTATTATACTGTAGTTGGACGTCATGATTAACAGTGATGAGGTGGTATTATTCTGTAGTTGGGCGTCATGCTTAACAGTGATGAGGTGGTACTATACTGTAGTTGGGCGTCATGATTAACAGTGATGAGGTGGTACTATACTGTAGTTGGACGTCATGATTAACAGTGATGAGGTGGTACTATACTGTAGTTGGGCGTCATGATTAACAGTGATGAGATGGTACTATACTGTAGTTGGGCGTCATGGTTAACAGTGATGAGATGGTACTATACTGTAGTTGGGCGTCATGCTTAACAGTGATGAGATGGTACTATACTGTAGTTGGGCGTCATGATTAACAGTGATGAGGTGGTACTATACTGTAGTTGGACGTCATGATTAACAGTGATGAGGTGGTACTATACTGTAGTTGGGCGTCATGGTTAACAGTGATGAGGTGGTACTATACTGTAGTTGGACGTCATGATTAACAGTGATGAGGTGGTAGTATACTGTAGTTGGACGTCATGCTTAACAGTGATGAGGTGGTACTATACTGTAGTTGGGCGTCATGGTTAACAGTGATGAGGTGGTACTATACTGTAGTTGGGCGTCATGGTTAACAGTGATGAGGTGGTACTATACTGTAGTTGGGCGTCATGGTTAACAGTGATGAGGTGGTACTATACTGTAGTTGGGCGTCATGGTTAACAGTGATGAGGTGGTACTATACTGTAGTTGGACGTCATGATTAACAGTGATGAGGTGGTACTATACTGTAGTTGGGCGTCATGGTTAACAGTGATGAGGTGGTACTATACTGTAGTTGGTCGTCAGAGTAGTAGAGATTGAATCCTACAGCCTCTTTCAATGCTAGGCCATGATGAGTTACTGTACAGTACCATGACAACTATTGGTTATATTTACTTCACCATTATTTTAGCAGTACACTGTAACTACACTGTAACTACACTGTAATGTTGTGAATCACACAGCAGTTGTGAGCTACTCTCACTTTAAACCAAAATGTGTGTTCAGCTATCCTGTCATTCATACATTCTAAATCAAGCCCAAAGTTGAAAGTGATTTATAGTACATAACCTTACTTTTCAGCCATACTATAGTAAAACAAAGTGATATTGCTCTGGATAACTTCATAACTCAACTGTTTCTTCCCACGGTATGGCTGTGCTTTATGTTCAGCTGTGTTGGTTGTGTTCTATCCTAACTGGTGTTCAGCTGTGTTGGTTGTGTTCTATCCTAACTGGTGTTCAGCTGTGTTGGTTGTGTTCTATCCTAACTGGTGTTCAGCTGTGTTGGTTGTGTTCTATCCAAACTGGTGTTCAGCTGTGTTGGTTGTGTTCTATCCTAACTGGTGTTCAGCTGTGTTGGTTGTGTTCTATCCTAACTGGTGTTCAGCGGTGTTGGTTGTGTTCTATCCTAACTGGTGTTCAGCTGTTGGTGTTGCTGTGTTGGTGTGTTCTATCCTAACTGGTGTTCAGCTGTGTTGGTTGTGTTCTATCCTAACTGGTGTTCAGCTGTGTTGGTTGTGTTCTATCCTAACTGGTGTTCAGCTGTGTTGGTTGTGTTCTATCCTAACTGGTGTTCAGCTGTGTTGGTTGTGTTCTATCCTAACTGGTGTTCAGCTGTGTTGGTTGTGTTCTATCCTAACTGGTGTTCAGCTGTGTTGGTTGTGTTCTATCCTAACTGGTGTTCAGCTGTGTTGGTTGTGTTCTATCCTAACTGGTGTTCAGCTGTGTTGGTTGTGTTCTATGGTGTTCAGCTGTGTTGGTTGTGTTCTAAACTGGTGTTCAGCTGTGTTGGTTGTGTCCTATCCCAACTGGTGTTCAGCTGTGTTGGTTGTGTTCTATCCTAACTGGTGTTCAGCTGTGTTGGTTGTGTCCTATCCTAACTGGTGTTCAGCTGTGTTGGTTGTGTTCTATCCTAACTGGTGTTCAGCTGCTCATTATGTAATACTGTATAATTAACTGCCTTGTTACCTCCACCTACAGTGTGTTCTGTAACATGGACAGCTTCAGAGTAAAACACACTGTGTGTACAGTAAGTACCGTGGCCCTCTGACTGTCAATGCAGCACAACACATATCTGTGGAGCATCGTACTGCTCCCCTCCATCATCAGGACCAAGAAATGTAGATCAGACACCTCACACTTTCTCCCGTCTGCCTCCCTCCCTACCTCCTTCCCTCACTCCTCCCCCTTCCCCTACTCCCTCCCCACTCTCCCCCCTTCCCCCTCCCCTCCCACTCTCCCCCCTCCTTCCTACTCTCCCTCTTTTCCTCCCACCCTCCTTCCCAATCTCCCTCCTTCCTTACCCCACTCCTTCCCACTCTCCCTCCTTTCCTCCCCCCTCTCCCTATTTTCTTCCCCCCCTCCTTTCCACTCTCCCTCCCTCCCCCTTCCCACTCTCCCTCAATTCCTCCCTCCTCTCCCTCCTTCCCCCCCTCTACCATCCTTTCCTCCCCCCCTCACTCTCCTTTCCTCCCCCTCCTTCCCAATCTCCCTCCTTTCCTCCCCCTCCTTCCCAATCTCCCTCATTTCCCCCCCTACCTCTCCCTCCTTCGCACCCCCCCTCCCCACCTCTCCCTCCTTCGCACTCTCCCTACCCCATCCTTTCCTCCCCCATCTCTCCTTCCTTTGCTCACCCCACTCCCTCCTTCCCGCTCGCCCCCTCCTTCGCACCCTCCCTCCCCACTCTCCCTCCTCCCCCCTCCCTCCCCCTCGTTTCCTCGCCCCTACCTCCCCCTCCTTTGCTCCCCCCACTCCCTCCTTTGCTCCCCCCACTCCCTCCTTTGCTCCCCCCACTCCCTCCTTCGCTCCCCCCTTCCCCCACTCCCTGCTTCCCACTCTCCCCCTCCTTCGCTGCCTCCCTCCCCACTCGCCCTCCTTCCCCCTCCCCTCCCACTCTCCCCCCTTCCCCCTCTCCTCCCACTCCCACTCCCCCCCCTCCTTTCCCCTCTCCCTGCTTCCCTCAACCTCTGTTCTGGGTCACTAATTCACACAGACAGACAGAGGCCATTGATCATGAGTACATCCCAAACAGCACCTTATTCCCTACATAGTGGATCCTGGTCAAAAGTAGTGCACTATATATGGAAAAGAGTGCCATTTTGGGCGTATCCCATGTCTGTAAGTAATACCCAGGCAACGGATGTAGGTGGATGTAAAGAGGTAACTCACGGGCTGGAGTAAGGTGGCATGAAGAGTATACTCACCACTTCTAGAGGCAGTCTTTTCAACACTTTAAACTGTTTTTTGGGGTCCAGTTTGTAGATATGTTTGTCTGAGCTTTTATTGAATCTGTTCATCTGAGAGAGAGAGAGAGAGAAAGATATGTTTTTATTTTGCTCTACAATGGCATCTATAATGTAGAAATCAGAACTATCATGGATCAAACCAGCCAAAAACAGAAACCAGGACAGATACGTGAACACAAAAAGTCCAAGTCTGGATCTGAAGTTAAAGGTTTTTCCAAAGAGGGAAAAAGAGAGAGACAAAAAGCAACTGAAACTCCTCTTGGCAGTACAATAGGCTACGTTTTCATACCTTCCTACAGAATCCAGACAAAATTACCTGGTTGTTGTCATACCTTCCTACAGAATCCAGACAAAATGACCTGGTTGTTGTCAAAAATCAAATCAAATTTTATTTGTCACATACACATGGTTAGCAGATGTTAATGCGAGTGTAGCGAAATGCTTGTGCTTCTAGTTCCGACAATGCAGTAATAACAAGTAATCTAACTAACAATTCCAAAACTACTGTCTTGTACACAGTGTAAGGGGATAAAGAATATGTACATAAGGATATATGAATGAGTGATGGTACAGAGCAGCATAGGCAAGATACAGTAGATGGTATCGAGTACAGTATGTACAAATGAGATGAGTATGTAAACAAAGTGGCATAGTATAAAGTGGCTAGTGATACATGTATTACATAAGGATACCGTCGATGATATAGAGTACAGTATATACGTATGCATATGAGATGAATAATGTAGGGTAAGTAACATTTATATAAGGTAGCATTGTTTAAAGTGGCTAGTGATATATTTACATCATTTCCCATCAATTCCCATTATTAAAGTGGCTGGAGTTGAGTCAGTGTCAGTGTGTTGGCAGCAGCCACTCAGTGTTAGTGGTGGCTGTTTAACAGTCTGATGGCCTTGAGATAGAAGCTGTTTTTCAGTCTCTCGGTCCCAGCTTTGATGCACCTGTACTGACCTCGCCTTCTGGATGATAGCGGGGTGAACAGGCAGTGGCTCGGGTGGTTAATGTCCTTGATGATCTTTATGGCCTTCCTGTGACATCGGGTGGTGTAGGTGTCCTGGAGGGCAGGTAGTTTGCCCCCGGTGATGCGTTGTGCAGACCTCACTACCCTCTGGAGAGCCTTACGGTTGAGGGCGGTGCAGTTGCCATACCAGGCGGTGATACAGCCCGCCAGGATGCTCTCGATTGTGCATCTGTAGAAGTTTGTGAGTGCTTTTGGTGACAAGCCGAATTTCTTCAGCCTCCTGAGGTTGAAGAGGCGCTGCTGCGCCTTCTTCATGATGCTGTCTGTGTGAGTGGACCAATTCAGTTTGTCTGTGATGTGTATGCCGAGGAACTTAAAACTTGCTACCCTCTCCACTACTGTTCCATCAATGTGGATAGGGGGGTGTTCCCTCTGTTGTTTCCTGAAGTCCACAATCATCTCCTTAGTTTTGTTGACGTTGAGTGTGAGGTTATTTTCCTGACACCACACTCCGAGGGCCCTCACCTCCTCCCTGTAGGCCGTCTCGTCGTTGTTGGTAATCAAGCCTACCACTGTTGTGTCGTCCGCAAACTTGATGATTGAGTTGGAGGCGTGCATGGCCACGCAGTCGTGGGTGAACAGGGAGTACAGGAGAGGGCTCAGAACGCACCCTTGTGGGGCCCCAGTGTTGAGGATCAGCGGGGAGGAGATGTTGTTGCCTACCCTCACCACCTGGGGGCGGCCCGTCAGGAAGTCCAGTACCCAGTTGCACAGGGCGGGGTCGAGACCCAGGGTCTCGAGCTTGATGACGAGCTTGGAGGGTACTATGGTGTTGAATGCCGAGCTGTAGTCGATGAACAGCATTCTCACATAGGTATTCCTCTTGTCCAGATGGGTTAGGGCAGTGTGCAGTGTGGTTGAGATTGCATCGTCTGTGGACCTATTTGGGCGGTAAGCAAATTGGAGTGGGTCTAGGGTGTCAGGTAGGGTGGAGGTGATATGGTCCTTGACTAGTCTCTCAAAGCACTTCATGATGACGGATGTGAGTGCTACGGGGCGGTAGTCGTTTAGCTCAGTTACCTTAGCTTTCTTGGGAACAGGAACAATGGTGGCCCTCTTGAAGCATGTGGGAACAGCAGACTGGTATAGGGATTGATTGAATATGTCCGTAAACACACCGGCCAGCTGGTCTGCGCATGCTCTGAGGGCGCGGCTGGGGATGCCGTCTGGGCCTACAGCCTTGCGAGGGTTAACACGTTTAAATGTCTTACTCACCTCAGCTGCAGTGAAGGAGAGACCGCATGTTTTTGTTGCAGGCCGTGTCAGTGGCACTGTATTGTCGTCAAAGCGGGCAAAAAAGTTATTTAGTCTGCCTGGGAGCAAGACATCCTGGTCCGTGACTGGGCTGGATTTCTTCCTGTAGTCCGTGATTGACTGTAGACCCTGCCACATGCCTCTTGTGTCTGAGCCGTTGAATTGAGATTCTACTTTGTCTCTGTACTGGCGCTTAGCTTGTTTGATAGCCTTGCGGAGGGAATAGCTGCACTGTTTGTATTCGGTCATGTTACCAGACACCTTGCCCTGATTAAAAGCAGTGGTTCGCGCTTTCAGTTTCACACGAATGCTGCCATCAATCCACGGTTTCTGGTTAGGGAATGTTTTAAACGTTGCTATGGGAACGACATCTTCAACGCACGTTCTAATGAACTCGCACACCGAATCAGCGTATTCGTCAATGTTGTTATCTGACGCAATACGAAACATCTCCCAGTCCACGTGATGGAAGCAGTCTTGGAGTGTGGAGTCAGCTTGGTCGGACCAGCGTTGGACAGACCTCAGCGTGGGAGCCTCTTGTTTTAGTTTCTGTCTGTAGGTAGGGATCAACAAAATGGAGTCGTGGTCAGCTTTTCCGAAAGGGGGGCGGGGCAGGGCCTTATATGCGTCTCGGAAGTTAGAGTAACAATGATCCAAGGTCTTTCCTCCCCTGGTTGCGCAATCGATATGCTGATAAAATTTGGGGAGTCTTGTTTTCAGATTAGCCTTGTTAAAATCCCCAGCTACAATGAATGCAGCCTCCGGATAAATCGTTTCCAGTTTGCAGAGAGTTAAATAAAGTTCGTTCAGAGCCATCGATGTGTCTGCTTGGGGGGGGATATATACGGCTGTGATTATAATCGAAGAGAATTCTCTTGGTAGATAATGCGGTCTACATTTGATTGTGAGGAATTCTAAATCAGGTGAACAGAAGGATTTGAGTTCCTGTATGTTTCTTTCATCACACCATGTCACGTTGGCCATGAGGCATACGCCCCCGCCCCTCTTCTTACCAGAAAGATGTTTGTTTCTGTCAGCGCGATGTGTGGAGAAACCCGTTGGCTGCACCGCTTCGGATAGAGTCTCTCCAGTGAGCCATGTTTCAGTGAAGCAAAGGACGTTACAGTCTCTGATGTCCCTCTGGAATGCTACCCTTGCTCGGATTTCATCAACCTTGTTGTCAAGAGACTGGACATTGGCAAGAAGACTGCTAGGGAGTGGTGTGCGCTGTGCCTGTCTCCGGAGTCTGACCAGAAGACCGCCTCGTTTCCCTCTCTTTCGGAGTCGTTTTTTTGGGTCGCTGCATAGGATCCACTCCGTTGTCCTGTTTGTAAGGCAGAACACAGGGTCCGCGTCGCGAAAAACATATTCTTGGTCGTACTGATGGTGAGTTGACGCTGATCTTATATTCAGTAGTTCTTCTCGACTGTATGTAATGAAACCTAAGATGACCTGGGGTACTAATGTAAGAAATAACACGTAAAAAAACAAAAAACTGCATAGTTTCCTAGGAACGCGAAGCGAGGCGGCCATCTCTGTCGGCGCCGGAAGTTCCTTCAGAATCCAGACAAAATGACCTGGTTGTTGTCATACCTTCCTACAGAATCCAGAGAAGATGACCTGGTTGTATTCATACCTTCCTACAGAATCCAGAGAAGATAACCTGGTTGTATTCATACCTTCCTACAGAATCCAGAGAAGATGACCTGGTTGTACTCGTCTTTGTTCCTGAGCTCTTGGGAGAAAAGTATGAAGTTGGAGCTGCTTTGATGACTGTCCCTCACCTGGAATCAAAGACACACATGTAAGCTTGTGATATCAGGACGGTCTAACAAGAATAACATTACATGGCCCCGTCTGCCTGCTGCCAGCTGGATAGCATCTCCTCATTAACCAGAACACTGTTCATATAACCTTTCCCGGCATCTTTCAAACTTATATCAATGATTTTCTGAGACGAGCAGATCAACCACCACAGCACGATAGAAATTATATTAGACACTGACTTTGAGGTGAATTCAGAGATGGGTCACGGTTTTTATGGCCGTCTAGTTGTCCTGTACAAGGCTTTTACCCACATAAGTTTGCGGTAAATGTGAATCTTTATATGAATTTTAAGAAACAGCAATATGTAAAAGGATACCATCTAAAGCTCTGTTATTACAGACAATACCTCACCACAGGCTCATGAGAACATTCAGAGATTTAAGATAGGAATGAACTGCATAACAGTATTTCACATTCTGAAGGTTATACGGTGCATTGGGAAAGTATTCAGACCCTTTGACTTTTTCCACATTTTGTTACGTTACAGCCTTATTTTAAAATAGATTAAATAAACAATTCCCTCATCAATCTATACACAATACCCCAACAACATTTTTTCAAATATATTAAAAATAAAAACCAGAAATAACTTATTTACATAAGTATTCAGACCCTTTGCTATGAAACTCGAAAGTGAGCTCAGGTGCATCCTGTTTCCATTGATCATTCTTGAGATGTTTCTACAACTTAATTGGAGTCCACCAGTGGTAAATTCAATTGACTGGACATGATTTGGAAAGACACACACCTGTCTATTTATGGTCCCACAGTTGACAGTGCATGTCAGAGCAAAAACCAAGCCTGAGGTTGAAGGAACTGTCCGATGAGATCCGAGACAGTATTGTGTCTAGGCACACATCAGGGGAAGGTTACCAAAAGAATTCTGCAGCATTGAAGGTCCCCAAGAACACAGAGGTCTCCATCATACTTAAATGAAAGAAGTCTGGAACCACCAAGACTCTTCCTAGAGCTGGCCACCCGGCCAAACTGAGCAATCGGGGGAGAAGGGCCTTGGTCACACTGACAGAGCTCCAGAGTTCCTCTGTGGCGATGGGAGAATCTCCTAGAAGAACAACCGTCTCTGTAGCACTCCACCAATCAGGCCTTTATGGTAGAGTGGCCAGACGGAAGCCCCTCTTTAGTAAACGACACATGACAGCTCGCTTGGAGTTTGCCAAAAGGCACCTAAAGACTCTGACCATAAGAAACAAGATTCTCTGGTCTGATGAAACCAGCATTGAACTCTTGGCCTGAATGCCAAGCATTACGTCTGGAGGAAACCTGGAAACCTGGTGAAGCATGGCGGTTGCAGCATCATGCTGTGGGGATGTTTTTCAGAGGCAGGGACTGGAAGACTAGTCAGGATTGAGTGAAAGATGAATGGAGAAAAGTACAGAGAGATCCTTGATAAAAACCTGCTCCAGAACACTCAGAACCTCAGACTGGGGCGAAGGTTCACCTTCCAACAGGACAATGACCCTAAGCATACAGCCAAGACAACGCAGCAGTGGCTTAGGAACAAGTCTCTGAATGTCCTTAAGTGATCCAGCCAGAGCCCGGAATTGAAACTGATCAAACATCTCTGGAGAGACATGAAAATAGCTGTGCAGCAACGCTCGCCATCCAACCCGACAGAGCTTGAGAGGATCTGCAGAGAAGAATTGGAGAAACTCCCTAAATACAGGTGTGCCAAGTTTTTCCTATTTTGTTACATAACAACCTGTAACTTAAATTTATTTTTATTTGGATTTCATGGAATGGACAAACACAAAGTAGTCCAAATTGGTGAAGTGAAAAAAAATTACTTAAAAAAAAGTTACAAGATAAAAAACTGAAAAGTGGTGCGTGCAAACAGTATGTATTCACCCCCTTTGCTATGAAGCCCCTCAATAAGATCTGGTGCAACCAATTACCTTCAGAAGTCACATAGTTAGTTAAATAAATATACTGTATATATATATGGGGGGCTTTCAGACAGGTGTGTGTGTGTGTACATATATGTGTACATATATATATATATATATATATATATATATATATATATATATGTACACACACACACACCTGTTCTGAAAGGCCCCAGAGTCTGCTACAACACTAAGCAAGGGGCACCACCAAGCAAGTGGCATCATGAAAACCAAGGAGCTCTCCAAACAGGTCAGGGACAAAGTTGTGGAGAAGTACAGATCAGGGTTGGGTTATAAAAAAATATATCAGGAACTGAACATCCCACAGAGCACCATTAAATCCACTATTAAAAAATGGAAAGAATTTGGCACCACAACAAACCTGCCAAGAGAGGGCCGCCCATTATTTATTATTTGTAATTAAACCTGTTTTTGCTTTTTCAATATGGGGTATTGTGTGTAGATTGAGGATTGTATTTTATTTTAATAAGACTGTAACGTAACAAAATGTGGAAAAAGTCAAGGGGTCTAAATACTTTCCCAAATGCCCTGTATATAGTGAATGTACAAGTATGTCTGGAATATGGATTGCATGTGTTGAATCGTCTGAAGTGTAAACCAATGGATTGACCATGATAGACTCAGCTTGACCTTATGCAAGGGTCAATGAGATGATGAGATAGAGGAGTAGATAATTGAAAGCAGGAGATTGGGACGTTTGAGATGGATCATACACAGTTAAGCCTTTGTTGGCTCAGGATATGACATGGGAGGAGGGTGGGGGGGCAGAAGAGGGTTGAATAAGGTTCTAGGATACGTCTCAAATGGTACCCTATTCCCTATATAGTGCACTACTTTTGACTAGGACCCATTGGACTCTGGTCAAAAGTAGTGCACTATTTAGGGAATAGGGTGCCATTTGGTACGCAACCCTAGTCACAAGCCACTAGAAGACCAACTGACTGCCTCATTGACTGATTAACATGACCAGCCCTTGTCACGGTACCCAGAGGGGTCTGCCATGGCTCCAACGACCAAACGTAATTGTATTAACCCTTTAACGAGTCGTGAGTGAGACCCATTAGAATGGGACTGATTGTGACTGCTTTTGACTCAGCCAACCACAATCTGATGGCTTTGTGGTTCATCACACGCATTCTTGCCTGCGATGGATGCTTCCGGAATGATGTCATTGTATCTCCCCTTATGATGTACTGTATACTGGTCTGGGTCAGGGTGAGTGTGTGTATGGTGTTGTTGTTTCAACATGCGCTCTAGATTTTCTGGTGAAAGTTTACCTCTTCAGTTTATGTGACATACAGTAGATACTCATTCCATTCTTCAGGATTTTAGACCAATCAAGACAATGACTAAAATAACATAAACAAGGCATGAGGGTTGAAAGTAATCTTATGTGAGAAGTCTGATTAGTATTTTGTCCCTCATGTAGGAGGGCCAAACAATATTTTTGAAACTGAGTGAAAGTACTGAACATACATGGCCGTGCTGTGTGAGTGACTCACATTAGCCAGGTAGTCTCTCTCCCAGGATCGACCACAGCCCCAGTCCTTCCTCTCCCCATTCAGGGCCCCCAGAGCAGCCACCTTGGCCCGTATCTCCCCCATGTCAGACGGTGGGATGTTCTTCACTATCTGCCTCGCACGCCATCTTGGGACAAACAATGCAAAACACAGAATATATCAAAGATGTTGCAGAGAAAACTTATTTAGGTTATTTCTTTTCATGGTTTATGTGAGTACCTTTTGAATTCTATAAAGATGATCTATATATATATATATATATATATTGGGCTCCCGGGTGGCGCAGCGGTCTACGGGACTGCATCTCAGTGCTAGAGGCATCACTACAGACCTTGGTTAGATTCAGAGCTGTATCACAACCGGCAATGATTGGGAGCTCCATAGGGCGGAGCACAATTGGCCCAGCGTCGTCCGTGTTTGGGTTATGCCGGGGTAGACCGTCAATGTAAATAAGAATTTGTTCATAACGGACTTGCCTAGTTAAATGAAAGAAAATATATATTTATATATAAAGATGGTCTATATACAGTGTATTCAGACCCCTTGACTTTTTCCACATTTTGCTGTGTTACAGCCTTATTCTAAAATGTATTAAATAAAAAATGTTCCTCATCAGTCTACACACAGTACCCCATAATGACAAAGCAAAAACTGGTTTTTAGAAATGTTTGTAAATGTATTAAAAATGAAAAAATGAAATATAAAATTCTCTACAGATCCTCAGTCCCTGCTGCTGAAAAACATCCCCACAGCATGATGCTGCCACCGCCATGCTTCACCGTAGGGATGATTTGAGGTTTCCTCCAGACGTGACACTTGGCATTCAGGCCAAAGAGTTCCATCTTGGTTTCACCAGACCAGAGAACCTTGTTTCCCTTAGGTGCCTTCTGGCAAACTCCAAGCAGGGTGGCTTCCGTCTGGCCACTACCATAAATGTCTGATTTGGAGAAGTGCTGCAGAGTTGGTTGTCCTTCTGGAAGGTTTTCCCATCTACACAGAGGAACTCTGAAGCTCTTTCAGAGTGACCATGGGGTTCTTGGTCACCTCCCTGACCAAGGCCCTTCTCCCCACGATTGCTCAGTTTGGCCAGTCGGCCAGCTCTAGGAAGAGTGTTGGTGGTTCCTAACTTATTCCATTTAGGAATGATGGAAGCCACTGTGTTCTTGGGGACCTTCAATGCTGCCCACATTTTTTGGTACCCTTCCCCAGGTCTGTGCCTCGACACAATCCTGTCTCAGAGCTCTATGTACAATTCCTTTAACCTCATGGCTTGGTTTTTGTCAACTGTGGTACCTTATATAGACAGATGTGTGCCTTTCCAAATTATGTCCAATCAATTTAATTGACCCCCAGGTGGACTCCAATCATATTGTAGAAACATCTCAAGGATGATCAGTGGAAACAGGATGCACCTGAGCTCAATTTCATAGCAAAGGTTCTGAATATCAATGTAAATAAGGTATTTCTGTTTTTGAAAATGTCTTAAAAACTTGTTTCACTTTGTCATTATGGGGTATCGTGTATTAGATTGCTGAGTATTTTACTTATTTAATCCATTTTAGAATAAAGCTGTAATGGAACAAAATATGGAAAAAGTCAAGGTGTCTGAATACTTCCCGAAGGCCCTGTAGATGGTATATCTATATAAAGATGGTCTGATGTTTTGTATCTGTCTATAGTGAAGAAAAGAAGTATGACAAAACGTAAACGCAGACTCCTTCCACACACACGTGCACAAGTACTCACGCACGCGCACACACACGCAAGCACGCACAAGTACACACACACACCAATGACAGCCTCTCTTACTGTAGTTAGGATGAACTTTGATGTCCCAAGGGGGGAATTGTTTTAGACACACAGTACTGATGTATATAAAATGGACACTGTACATTACACACTCAGCTTCTGCACATTCTATTTATCTGTGTGGGGGTTACCATGGGGACTGACTGACCTGCGGTGCAGCTTCTGCGTGATGCTGTGGAATTGTGTGAGGGCTGCTGGTGGTGTGGGCCACTCCACGCTTTTCCCATAGTCAGCCATGCTGCATACGCTGGCGAAGCGTCGCTCCACCTCCCAGAAGTGGACCTTGACCTTGTAACGCTTGTAGCAGCCCATGATGGCAAAGATGGCGCGCATCCGCCGGCAACGCATCCTCGCCAGCGCCCCGCGCCACACCTGGTGGAGGGAGGGAGGGAGGGAGGTTATAGAATGGAAACATGTTCAAATGTACAAGAGGTCCCCCTCACAAGCTATCATATTGAAGTGGTGAGTTGAGATAAAGGTGCTAAAAACACTACAGTACAAGAGTCAAGATACTCAAAAACACTACAGTACATGAGTCAAGATACTCAAAAACACTACAGTACATGAGTCAAGATACTCAAAAACACTACAGTACATGAGTCAAGACACAAAAAAACTACAGTACATGAGTCAAGACACTCAAAAACACTACAGTACAAGAGTCAAGACACTCAAAAACACTACAGTACATGAGTCAAGACACTCAAAAACACTACAGTACATGAGTCAAGACACTCAAAAACACTACAGTACATGAGTCAAGACACTCAAAAACACTACAGTACATGAGTCAGGACACTCAACAACACTACAGTACATGAGTCAAGACACTCAAAAACACTACAGTACATGAGTCAAGACACTCAAAAACACTACAGTACAAGAGTCAAGACACTCAAAATCACTACAGTAGATGAGTCAAGACACTCAAAAACACTACAGTACATGAGTCAAGATACTCAAAAACTACAGTACATGAGTCAAGATACTCAAAAACACTACAGTACATGAGTCAAGATACTCAAAAACTACAGTACATGAGCCAAGACACTCAAAAACACTACTGTACATGAGTCAAGACACTCAACAACACTACAGTACATGAGCCAAAACACTCAAAAACACTACAGTACATGAGTCAAGACACTCAAAAACACTACAGTACATGAGTCAAGACACTCAAAAACACTACAGTACATGAGTCAAGACACTCAAAAACACTACAGTACATGAGTCAAGACACTCAAAAACACTACAGTACATGAGTCAAGAAACTCAAAAACACGACAGTACATCAGTCAAGACACTCAAAAACACGACAGTACATCAGTCAAGACACTCAAAAACACTACAGTACATGAGTCAAGACACTCAAAAACACTACAGTACATGAGTCAAGACACTCAAAAACACTACAGTACATGAGTCAAGACACTCAAAAACACTACAGTACATGAGTCAAGACACTCAAAAACACTACAGTACATGAGTCAAGACACTCAAAAACACTACAGTACATGAGTCAAGAAACTCAAAAACACGACAGTACATCAGTCAAGACACTCAAAAACACGACAGTACATCAGTCAAGACACTCAAAAACACTACAGTACATGAGTCAAGACACTCAAAAACACTACAGTACATGAGTCAAGACACTCAAAAACACTACAGTACATGAGTCAAGACACTCAAAAACACTACAGTACATGGTGTCAAAAACACTACAGTACATGAGTCAAGACACTCAAAAGTACATGAGTCAAGAAACTCAAAAACACGACAGTACATCAGTCAAGACACTCAAAAACACGACAGTACATCAGTCAAGACACTCAAAAACACTACAGTACATGAGTCAAGACACTCAAAAACACTACAGTACATGAGTCACTAGGGAGAAAGAAGGGTGTCAGGCAGATTAGCAGTCAACACTTCAGGGGCCCAAATGGCACCCTATTCCATGTATAGTGCACTATGGGTTCTGGTCAAAAGTAGTGGACTATATAGGTAATAGGGTGCCATTTGGTAAAAATCGAAGTCTTAGAGAAGCATGAAAAATCCACTTAGAGAAGCGCCTCGGCTGCAGATTGACCCGGATGAATCTCTTCCCAAAAGGCAACCTATTCCCTATATACAGTAGTGTACTGAACTATATGGCTCTGGTAAAAAAAATAGTGCACCATATAGGGAATAGGGTGTTATTTGGGACTCAATCCCTGGAGTGGGTCACAGAGAGAAAAGCAGGGTATTTATTTCACAATTGCAGAGAAAGAAGAGGAGAAAAAATGATACATTAAATGTTATGTAA
The DNA here is from genome assembly GCF_045791955.1 of Oncorhynchus clarkii lewisi. Classification (NCBI taxonomy): domain Eukaryota; kingdom Metazoa; phylum Chordata; class Actinopteri; order Salmoniformes; family Salmonidae; genus Oncorhynchus; species Oncorhynchus clarkii. The sequence goes on from NC_092164.1 coordinate 63,957,770, forward strand.
TGATGGTTCTGATTGCATTCATTATCCCAGTTATTGTAATCAGAGCTTTCTCCACTTGACTAGGCAGATTAATTAATCACATTGGGTAGAATATGGTTTCGTCCCAAATGGCACCATATTCCCTACATAGCGCACTACTTACTCAAAAGTAGCGCACTAGATAGGGAATTGTGTGCCATTTGGGATTCGACCTACAAATGGGACCCAAATCATTGACGAGCTGAAGACAAATGAAAGGCAGAGCTCTTAGTAGGAGGCTGCTGCTGTGTGGTTCAGATTGTGACGGCAAACTGTCGATGGGGTTTTAATTAGGACTAGCTGCAAACAGGAAAAAGGACATTCTCATCTAAGTAGCTTAAAATCCAGGATAAAAGCCATAGTATTAACTGTAGAGTCACTGAGAACAAGGGTTTGTTCAGTAGGAACAAACAGAAGAAAACATTTGAAACAGAAAATGAAAATGAGCTTTCTCACTGGACAGATCCAGAAGAGGTATTACATCCTTTGCTTCAGAACATTTTCTCCTGCTTTGTCTCTACTGAACACGAGCCAGGTTGTAATCTAGACTTTTACCATCACCACAGCCTCGGGCCGTTAGAAGAGATTACCTTCTGTAGGAAGAGCACCAGGACAGGGATGAGAGCGGCTCTCTCCTGCTCCAGGGTGAAGAGAGACTTTGGCGTTCGCACAAACAGCTTGGTATGTCCATACGCGACGTCATCCTGGAAACCATGCTGCGTGACAATAGCCTCCACTGCCTCCCTGTCTGTTCCCATCAGGTGGTTGGGCCAGGTGTACTCACAGGTCATCTTATACCTACAGGCCACACAGGAGGGGAGAAGAAGACTTTGTGATACAGGAAGTTGTGTTTTTGACATAATATAGGATTGGAGTAGCGTAGTCCCAAGATCTGTGCTTTTACCAACTACAATGCTTATTGGCATGACAACGAGTGACAAGGAGTTGGTATGATAGCACAAACAGACAGGCACTCAGGCTAGGAATCGACATTGGACAGATTCAAACCATTCCATTATACACATGGTTAGAACACAGACAGTCATACAAAGCTTGTTATTCACATAACATGTCCAAATGTCATTGCATTCATGGACATCGACTTTAATTCCAGAAGAATGACTCATTCTTAATGTAATGCTTTCACCCCAATGACCTCTGACCTCAGGGTATGCATGACCTCTGACCTCTGTAGGAAGCGTGTGTAGGCTTGGCGGTAGGCGAACCCTGCTCTCCGCACTCTGACGTTCTCCAGCAGGCCCAGGTACGCCACCTGGTGTTGGCAGCGGGCATCGTCAAACAGCGCGGGAGACTTCATATCATTAGGCTTAATACAGCGCACATAGTACGGCTCCTGCAACACACAGAGTAGTGGAACAGTCATATGGGGGTCATATAGTGTACATAATGTAATATTGGTAGGTAGCCAGTAGTTAAGAGTGTTGGGGCAGTAACTGAAAGGTTGCTGGTTCGAATATCTGAACCAGCAAGGTGGAAAAAATCTACCGTTATACCATTGACATAATAGGTTTCTTCCTAGGTTTTGGCCTTTCTAGGGAGTTTTTCCTAGCCACCGTGCTTCTACACCTGCATTGCTTGCTGTTTGGGGGTTTTAGGCTGGGTTTCTGTAAAGCGCTTTGAGATATCAACTGATGTACGAAGGGCTATGTAAGTAAATTTGATTTGATTTGATTTGATTTGATTGCAAGGTAGTTATCCCCCAACAACAACTGCTCCCCAGATGTCAATTAAGGCAGACCCCCCCCCCCCCACACACACACACACCTCTCTGATTCAGAGGGGTTGGGTTAAATGTGGAAGACACATTGTCGTTGAAGGCATTCCGTTGTACAACTGACTAGGTATCTCCCCATAACAGTCATAATATGATATGTTATATTATACTCTACTCGGGACGGCGCACACTCACAAATAGACAAGTCCAAAAGCAATATAGTGTCAGACAGGAGAGAGACTAGTTGGCTCGGGTAGACAACTTTCTAGAGATCAGACTGTACTGTACTCAGAGGTGCATAACCATGCCATAGAAGACTCCATATGTCTTGTGAAATTATGCAGAAATACATCCCAAGCAACATCTATCTATTAGAATATCAATGCATCATTAAACTCTAGCTCTGCCAAACTCACAGTGACTGTGATACAGTGAGAAACTATTCAACTTTGAAAATGTCATATTATAATACTAAAGCTTTTAGTGCACAGACAGTGGTTATGACCCAAATTACACCCTATTTCCTATGTAGTGCACCACGTTGTACCAGAGCCCTATGGGAACAGGGGGCCATTTGGGAGGCAACCATTATCTGTTTTCTCTGTTTTTAAGTGTTCTGTTATTTGCCTGATTTTTGTATTTGTATTTATTATTCATCCCCATTTGCTGTTGCCAAGGCAGCAGCTTCTCTTCCTGGAATCCAAGCACATGAGTCAGGGAATCCAGGTCGACATAATGTCCAACACATCTTCAAAAGCTGAGCAATTAGGTCCTGCTTAGTTTACGTTCATCCATCCGTCATCACTTAGGTCATGCTTAGTTTACGTTCATCCATCCGTCATCACTTAGGTCATGCTTAGTTTACGTTCGTCCATCCGTCATCACTTAGGTCCTGCTTAGTTTACGTTCATCCATCCGTCACCACTTAGGTCATGCTTAGTTTACGTTCATCCATCCGTCATCAATTAGGTCATGCTTAGTTTACGTTCATCCATCCGTCATCAATTAGGTCATGCTTAGTTTACGTTCATCCATCCGTCATCACTTAGGTCCTGCTTAGTTTACGTTCATCCATCCGTCATCAATTAGGTCATGCTTAGTTTACTTTCATCCATCCGTCATCACTTAAGGCATGCTTAGTTTACGTTCGTCCATCCGTCATCAATTAGGTCCTGCTTAGTTTACGTTCATCCATCCGTCATCAATTAGGTCATGCTTAGTTTACGTTCATCCATCCGTCATCACTTAAGGCATGCTTAGTTTACGTTCGTCCATCCGTCATCAATTAGGTCATGCTTAGTTTACGTTCATCCATCCGTCATCAATTAGGTCATGCTTAGTTTACGTTCATCCATCCGTCATCACTTAGGTCCTGCTTAGTTTACGTTCATCCATCCGTCATCAATTAGGTCATGCTTAGTTTACGTTCATCCATCCGTCATCAATTAGGTCATGCTTAGTTTACGTTCGTCCATCCGTCATCACTTAGGTCCTGCTTAGTTTACGTTCATCCATCCGTCATCAATTAGGTCATGCTTAGTTTACGTTCGTCCATCCGTCATCACTTAGGTCATGCTTAGTTTACGTTCGTCCATCCGTCATCACTTAGGTCATGCTTAGTTTCCGTTCGTCCATCCGTCATCACTTAGGTCCTGCTTAGTTTACGTTCGTCCATCCGTCATCACTTAGGTCATGCTTAGTTTCCGTTCGTCCATCCGTCATCACTTAGGTCCTGCTTAGTTTACGTTCATCCATCCGTCATCAATTAGGTCCTGCTTAGTTTACGTTCATCCATCCGTCATCAAGTACCAGAGTACCCCCCCCAGGGTACCAGCCCAGTCCAGCCACACACAGACAGGCATCGCTACAAGAGCAGGACATCCCAAAAAACAGCAGAAAATGTCACAAAGTCTCAGTCAGGGACACACATGCTCTGTGTGTGCGTGTATGTATGTGTGTGTTGTGTTGCTTCCCTCTCTTCTACTGCTCTGAGCACTGACAGACAGACAGACAGACAGACAGACAGACAGACAGACAGACAGACAGACAGGGATTAATGCCAGACAGACAGGGATTAATGCCCTACCGAACTAACTCTAGCTCCCAACACAATGGGCACTTTATTATGTGGTCCCATTCACTTACACACACATTCTCTCTCCATCATAATCCCTGAAAGGTTGTCAGCATTTGACTGACCTCTCAAAAACAGACATTGTTTTATCTTGTCTGACACATAAACGTTATCCATATTTCTAGGAGCCGGTTGATTTGGCCAGCTGTTAGAGTCACAGGTGTGGCTAGTCCACAATGTCCGGAGAGAGAGAGGTAAAGCTCATATTATTATTTAGAACTAGGTCAATGAAAACCATGGAGAGTGATGGAGGAGGGTAAAAACACACGCAGACAAAGAATCGCCTCCGGTGGACTTGATGTTCCTTCCGTTGCCTAGCAACAAGGATATGTCTTCTTTCACCCGAAAAGTTTGGAGGAGAGTTTTTTTTTATTTCACCAAAATCCGATGGTGAAAGCCCAGAAGAACACCAAGTATCTCGCTACTGAAGAATTGCCCTTGTGTTTGTTTGGTTTATTTCAACCAGAAACCAACCATTGAGTAACCAAGCAGCACCAACCTTGCAGCTCAGTTTTTCCACTAGGGCCACAATGGAGTTCTTGAAGAGGGTGGCTGCTGTCAGGGGTCGCTTGGTGACCTCTGTGATGCTCAGCTGACCATCAGGCCACATCTCCTTCATCACAGGGTTGGAACTACAGCACGAGAGAACAGAGAGAGAGAGTGTGGGGGGTGGTGAGAGAGATGTGAAGAGATACATAGATACAGAGATATAGAGATGGAGGGAGGTTATCAGAACGAACACAGGCTCAAAATAGTGAAAAGGGGGTTTGAACAGCTGAACGAAAGACAGGAGAGAGTACTGAAAAAACAGGATTAAGTAGGAAGGAGAGGAGAGGAGAGGAGAGGAGAGGAGAGGAGAGGAGAGGAGAGGAGTTTCTAATTTTGTAAAGTGTGTGTGTGTGTGTGTGTGTGAACGAGGCACTGCATTTGACACCTGTTAAACATGAGCCTCTTGAAATCTTGGAAGAGGGGGTCCTTGTTCTTGTCCAAAAAGCCCTCGACGGAGTACCTGAAATAGATAGAGAGAGAGAGATGTAAGAGTGAGAGAAATGGAGTGAGAGAGAGAGCGCGAGCCAGAGAGATAGGGCCAGAGAGATAGAGCCAGAGAGATAGAACCAGAGAGATAGAGATAGAGCCAGAGAGAGCGCGAGCCAGAGAGATAGAGCCAGAGAGAGTGCGAGCCAGAGAGATAGAGCCAGAGAGATAGAGCCAGAGAGAGCGCGAGCCAGAGAGATAGAGCCAGAGAGATAGAGCCAGAGAGAGTGCGAGCCAGAGAGATAGAGCCAGAGAGATAGAGCCAAAGAGAGCGCGAGCCAGAGAGATAGAGCCAGAGAGATAGAGCCAGAGAGAGCGCGAGCCAGAGAGATAGAGCCAGAGAGAGCGCGAGCCAGAGAGATAGAGCCAGATTGATAGAGCCAGAGAGATAGAGCAAGAGAGATAGCGAGCCAGAGAGATAGAGCCAGAGAGATAGAGCCAGAGAGATAGAGCCAGAGAGATAGAGCCAGAGAGAGCGCGAGCCAGAGAAAGCGCGAGCCAGAGAGATAGAGCCAGAGAGATAGAGCCAGAGAGATAGAGCCAGGAGAGTGCGAGACAGATAGATAGAGCCAGAGAGATAGAGACAGAGAGATAGAGCCAGAGAGATAGAGCCAGAGCCAGAGAGATAGAGCCAGAGAGATAGAGCCAGAGAGATAGAGCCAGAGCGATAGAGCCAGAGAGGTAGAGCCAGAGAGATAGACCCAGAGAGATAGAGCCAGAGAGATAGAGCCAGAGAGATAGAGCCAGGAGAGTGCGAGCCAGAGAGATAGAGCCAGAGAGATAGAGCCAGAGCCAGAGAGATAGAGCCAGAGAGGTAGAGCCAGAGAGATAGAGCCAGAGAGATAGAGCCAGAGAGGTAGAGCCAGAGAGATAGAGCCAGAGAGATAGAGCCAGAGAGCGACAAAGGGAGGTAATAAAAACGGAAACAGGCTCAAATGTACTCGAGGCCCCTACAACAGAACTTACTGAAGTGGTGAGTTAAAAACACTACAGTACATGAGTCATGACACAACCATAAGTAACACAGAAACAGTACATGAGAGTGGCTATTGAAGAGGTCCTCATTAGTTATCATGTCCCCTCACCTAACGGTAGACTATGCCTGCGTCTCTATGTAGTGCACGACTACTGCCCCATAGTGCACTGCTTTTGACCAGAGCCCTAACACTGCCCCATAGGGATCTGGTCAGAAGTAGTGCACTAACACTGCCCCATTGGGATCTGGTCAAAAGTAGTGCACTAACACAGCCCCATAGGGCTCTGGTCAAAAGTAGTGCACTAACACTGCCCCATTGGGATCTGGTCAAAAGTAGTGCACTAACACTGCCCCATAGGGCTCTGGTCAAAAGTAGTGCACTAACACTGCCCCATAGGGCTCTGGTCAAAAGTAGTGCACTAACACTGCCCCATTGGGATCTGGTCAAAAGTAGTGCACTAACACAGCCCCATAGGGCTCTGGTCAAAAGTAGTGCACTAACACAGCCCCATAGGGCTCTGGTCAAAAGTAGTGCACTAACACTGCCCCATAGGGCTCTGGTCAATGTATACTACATTGCCAGCACCATCCTTTCTACACAGATGTAACACTTCTCTCTCAAATGAGTGAGGGAGACTTCAGGCACAAGCTTAGAATGATAGTCCCAGCACATAGTAGGATTGTAAACTTGGCAAACTGACACATTTCAAGGGCTTACATTTGAGAAACAGGAGAACATTGTGTTTTGACAGAGTGAGTTGAACCACGCATTACGATATTTGACACAACTGTGTGGGGACTAGTTAGGAATAAACTAACTTAAAATATGGATGCATGGCGCAACCTGATTACATAAAATGACATGCTGTTTCACTGGATTAGAGCCCCAGATGTGACAGGCTTAACCCTCAAACACACACACACGGCTCCGGCATGGTACTGTGCCTGTCTGTCTCTCCCTGTCTGTCACATCTGGACAGAGAGGCAGATGAAGTGTTAGTATGACAGATGTATTCCTGAGGCTGATGGAGGCTGATTTGCGTGTGTGTGTGTGTGTGTGTGTGTGTGTGTGTGTGTGTGTGTGTGTGTGTGTGTGTGTGTGTGTGTGTGTGTGTGTGTGTGTGTGTGTGTGTGTGTGTGTGTGTGTGTGTGTGTGTGTGTGTGTGTGTGTGTGTGTGTGTGTGTGTGTGTGTGTGTGTGTGTGTGTGTGTGTGTGTGTGTGTGTGTGGTGTGTGTGTGTGTGTGTGTGTGTGTGTGTGTGTGTGTTTGTGTGTATGTGTATGTGTACGTGTATGTGTATGTGTGTGTGTGTGTGTGTGCGTGTGTGTGTGTGTGTGTGTGTGTGTGTGTGTGTGTGTGTGTGTGTGTGTGTGTGTGTGTGTGTGTGTGTGTGTCTCAAAACCACCTAACCAGATTCCAGGAACCTCTCTAGAGAGAACACAGTGCTGGCGGCATGGCGTCACACAGTTGCTGCGGATTGGACGGTCCTACATTCATGCTGCGAACAGCTCGTTCCATCTCATCCCAAAGATGCCTCCTGCCTGTTAGCTTGCACCGTTCTTGCCATTCTCCTTTGACCTCTCTCATCAACTGACTGGGTGTTTTCTTGTTTGTCGCACCATTCTCGGTAAACCCTAGACATTGTCGTGGGAGGGACAAAGTAGGTCAGACCTGGGGGAGGGCACAGGATTGGGGGGGGGGGGTGACTGGAACATGGCAGGGTATATTTAGCATGAGTAGGAGGTGGGATGGGGAGGGGAGTGGGATGACAGATGGACGAAAGTAAACTAAGCATGACCTAATTGATGACAGATGGACGAAAGTAAACTAAGCATGACCTAATTGATGACAGATGGACGAGCGTAAACTAAGCATGACCTAATTGATGACAGATGGATGAACGTAAACTAAGCATGACCTAATTGATGACAGATGGACGAACGTAAACTAAGCATGACCTAATTGATGACAGATGGATGAACGTAAACTAAGCATGACCTAATTGATGACAGATGGACGAACGTAAACTAAGCATGACCTAATTGATGACTGTCACGAGAATTATGTTCTCGATGTTCATAACCCAATTCAATTAAACTACTCGGTCTGCAACCCAGAATTTGTAAGATACTGTTTGAATAAAACAGACAGAGGCCAAGCAAAATAGTCAAAATGTTTATTCACGAGAGCTCTGGTTCGTTGTACAAAACCATTCACTTTATACTAGCTCCTTACACACATACTTTCACACACAAACAGTAGGTATCCTAAGCACATACTGTCTCACTACCCAGCCGACAGAGATTAGGGAGACCTTGGGACCTTGAGACGTACTTCCTGTCCTCTCCCAAATCTCTAGTCAGGTCGACACCTAATTTTGCTCAGACAGTCATGTGTTTAAGATACTCTAAAGATATACCCTAATTCTGACTAAAACTACACTCACAGATATATAATTTCACTGACTACTCAATTTCATACAATTATATGGATTCAGGGTGGAGTATTCTAATCATTCATTTAAACATATGATGGATGGATGAACGTAAACTAAGCATGACCTAATTGTTGACGGATGGATGAACGTAAACTAAGCATGACCTAAGTGATGACGGATGGACGAAAGTAAACTAAGCATGACCTAAGTGATGACGGATGGACAAACGTAAACTAAGCATGACCTAAGTGATGACGGATGGACGAACGTAAACTAAGCAGGACCTAAGTGATGACGGATGGACGAACGTAAACTAAGCATGACCTAAGTGATGACGGATGGATGAACGTAAACTAAGCATGACCTAAGTGATGACGGATGGATAAACGTAAACTAAGCATGACCTAAGTGATGACGCATGGATGAACGTAAACTAAGCATGACCTAATTGATGACGGATGGATGAACGTAAACTAAGCATGACCTAATTGATGACGGATGGATGAACGTAAACTAAGCATGACCTAATTGATGACGGATGGATGAACGTAAACTAAGCATGACCTAATTGGTGACGGATGGATGAACGTAAACTAAGCACGACCTAATTGATGACGGATGGATGAACGTAAACTAAGCATGACCTAATTGGTGACGGATGGATGAACGTAAACTAAGCATGACCTAATTGATGACGGATGGACGAACGTAAACTAAGCATGACCTAAGTGATGACGGATGGACGAACGTAAACTAAGCATGACCTAATTGATGACGGATGGACGAACGTAAACTAAGCATGACCTAATTGATGACGGATGGATGAACGTAAACTAAGCATGACCTAAGTGATGACGGATGGACGAACGTAAACTAAGCATGACCTGATTCATGACGGATTTGTTGGACATTATGTCAACCTGGATTCCCTGACTCATTACTACTGGTCGAGGCTTAGCTACATGACTATTTCTGAGGGGAAATAGTCTTCTCTCTCCCTCCCTCTTTCCCTAAACTTGACAGCAAAATAGATCCTGCAGAACCACAGTGTCAGCCAATGGAAGACCCTGGTACTGGATAAACACACATTGTCAGCCAATGGAAGACCCTGGTACTGGATAAACACACAGTGTCAGCCAATGGAAGACCCTGGTACTGGATAAACACACATTGTCAGCCAATGGAAGACCCTGGTACTGGATAAACACACATTGTCAGCCAATGGAAGACCCTGGTACTGGATAAACACACATTGTCAGCCAATGGAAGACCCTGGTACTGGATAAACACACATTGTCAGCCAATGGAAGACCCTGGTACTGGATAAACACACATTGTCAGCCAATGGAAGACCCTGGTACTGGATAAACACACATTGTCAGCCAATGGAAGACCCTGGTACTGGATAAACACACATTGTCAGCCAATGGAAGACCCTGGTACTGGATAAACACACATTGTCAGCCAATGGAAGACCCTGGTACTGGATAAACACACATTGTCAGCCAATGGAAGACCCTGGTACTGGATAAACACACATTGTCAGCCAATGGAAGACCCTGGTACTGGATAAACACACATTGTCAGCCAATGGAAGACCCTGGTACTGGATAAACACACATGTCAGCCAATGGAAGACCCTGGTACTGGATAAACACACATTGTCAGCCAATGGAAGACCCTGGTACTGGATAAACACACATTGTCAGCCAATGGAAGACCCTGGTACTGGATAAACACACATTGTCAGCCAATGGAAGACCCTGGTACTGGATAAACACACATTGTCAGCCAATGGAAGACCCTGGTACTGGATAAACACACATTGTCAGCCAATGGAAGACCCTGGTACTGGATAAACACACATTGTCAGCCAATGGAAGACCCTGGTACTGGATAAACACACATTGTCAGCCAATGGAAGACCCTGGTACTGGATAAACACACATTGTCAGCCAATGGAAGACCCTGGTACTGTATAACAGTCTGGTCTACTCCCTCGTCTCTCCCTCCCTCCCTTCCCCTCTGTCTTCCTCAGAAAGACTATGTCCTGCTATTTCTAAAATTGAGGTCAGCACACTTTTTAAATTTAGGTCCTGAAATACTTATGCCAACAGTGGTAGCCAACGCACTAGGAACTGGTACTGGGTTGGCTACTTTTACCTATACTTACTCCCCTAGACTTTTCATCCAATCAACATTGATCTTGACCTATGACATGTGACCTTTCCTGTGTTTTCTGTGTCATCATAACCTTTCACCTGTTGAACCACCATGACAGCCTTAAATCCTCTGGGATGAAGGAGATTAGCAGTAAATGAGATTATAGTAAATGAGATTACAGTAAATGAGATTACGGTAAATGAGATTATAGTAAATTAGATTATGGTAAATGAGATTATAGTAATTGAGATTATGGTAAATGAGATTATGGTAAATGAGATTATAGTAATTGAGATTATAGTAAATGAGATTATGGTAAATGAGATTATAGTAATTGAGATTATAGTAAATGAGATTATGGTAAATGAGATTATAGTATTTGAGATTATAGTAAATGAGATTATAGTAAATTAGATTATGGTAAATGAGATTATAGTATTTGAGATTATAGTAAATGAGATTATAGTAAATTAGATTATGGTAAATGACATTATAGTATTTGAGATTATAGTAAATGAGATTATGGTAAATGACATTATAGTATTTGAGATTATAGTAAATGAATGAGGTAAAAGCATAGGTAAGAAAGCATGTGACTCACGTGACGTCTCCAGCGTAGTGGCGGATACGGAAATCTCTGTGGAACTCCATGGTCTTGTCTGAGGGCGTGAGCTAAAATGTAGATGACATCATCATAATTATCAGCGCCATCAACATCAATATTGTCATCATTATCATCGTCATTATCTTCGTCATGATCATTATCGTTATAATTATCTTCGAGATTAGCATCATTATCGTTGTCAGTATGATCATTATCAACCTCATTATCTTCATCATCATCATCAACATCATTCCCATCATTATCATAATCACAGTTACTCTGTAATATAGGCTGGCAGAGGGAGATACGATTATATCTTAAAGCCCTCGTACAGTCTTTATATTTAGACTTTTTAAATCAGTGTACGTCTAATGAATAACTGTGTTTATTTCATCAAAATAACTACAAAATATATTTGTATAATTTATTTCCCTGAGCCTCCTTTGGCCCTTGGAATGATCAGTCCAAACGTGTGGGTGTTATTCATATTCACAAATATGAATACATTTATACACACAGCCTTGATTGGTTGATAGGATGACATCATGAACTAAGCTCAAAGTTCCAACTCATCTGAACAGACTGAAATATGTTTTTTCAAACAGCTTTTACACAAAAAGAGCATTATCATAATTTTCACCATTTCGGAGTGTGGAAATATAATTAAAAACCGAATAGAAAATCTTGTTTTTCACTGCACTAGCCATTTAAATGACACCTCTCTCATACTGTATCTCTCACACAGATCTCTTCAACGAACACAGAAGGAAGAATTTTATAGTACAGTTGGCAGTATGTCGAGCATTTAGACCCACTACCATTGGATGTTACGGTGTGTCTCAGTGCTTTCAATAAACTCTCGCTGTCTGATGAAGGATAATGAAACTATAAGAGTACAAACAATAGGAAACCCCTGCTCTCTACTGAACATCCAGTGTAACTGCACTAACATCACTAATATCACACCAGTGGGGGTTAAAACCATTCTCTAACCAGCCATTAAGTCCTGATGGGGAGTTGCAGTATAATGACAGTAAACCAGCCATTGATCCTGATGGGAGAGTTGCAGTATAATGACAGTAAACCAGCCATTGATCCTGATGGGAGAGTTGAGGTATAATGACAGTAAACCAGCCATTGATCCTGATGGGAGAGTTGCAGTATAATGATGACAGTAAACCAGCCATTGATCCTGATGGGAGAGTTGCAGTATAATGATGACAGTAAACCAGCCATTGATCCTGATGGGAGAGTTGAGGTATAATGACAGTAAACCAGCCATTGATCCTGATGGGAGAGTTGAGGTATAATGACAGTAAACCAGCCATTGATCCTGATGGGAGAGTTGCAGTATAATGATGACAGTAAACCAGCCATTGATCCTGATGGGAGAGTTGAGGTATAATGACAGTAAACCAGCCATTGATCCTGATGGGAGAGTTGAGGTATAATGACAGTAAACCAGCCATTGATCCTGATGGGAGAGTTGCAGTATAATGATGACAATAAACTAGCCATTGATCCTGATGGGAGAGTTGCAGTATAATGACAGTAAACCAGCCATTAAGTCCTGATGGGAGAGTTGCAGTATAATGACAGTTAAACCAGCCATTAAGTCCTGATGGGAGAGTTGCAGTATAATGATAGTTAAACGAGAGAGACATCTTTTATTGAGGTAGATGAAGGATTCTGAACCTCTTAGCATGATTCAAGTTTTGGGGTTTTAGTGTAATTTGCAGAAGGGGTTACTCTTTGGTTAACACGATAGTTATACAGGGAGGGACACAGTGGTTATATAGGGAGGGACACAGTGGTTATATAGGGAGGGTCACGGTGGTTATATAGGGAGGGACACTGTGGTTATATAGGGAGGGACACGGTGGTTATATAGGGAGGGACACAGTGGTTAAATAGGGAGGGACACAGTGGTTATATAGGGAGGGACACGGTGGTTATATAGGGAGGGACACAGTGGTTATATAGGGACACAGTGGTTATATAGGGAGGGACACAGTGGTTATATAGGGAGGGACACAGTGGTTATATAGGGAGGGACACAGTGGTTATATAGGGAGGGACACGGTGGTTATATAGGGAGGGACACGGTGGTTATATAGGGACACGGTGGTTATATAGGGACACGGTGGTTATATAGGGAGGGACACGGTGGTTATATAGGGAGGGACACGGTGGTTATATAGGGACACGGTGGTTATATAGGGAGGGACACAGTGATTACATAGGGAGGGACACGGTGGTTATATAGGGAGGGACACGGTGGTAATATAGGGACACGGCGGTTATATAGGGAGGGACACGGTGGTTATATAGGGAGGGACACAGTGGTTATATAGGGAGAGACACAGTGGTTATATAGGGAGGGACACGGTGGTTATATAGGGAGGGACACGGTGGTTATATAGGGAGGGACACTGCGGTTATATCGGGACACTGCGGTTATATAGGGAGGGACACGGTGGTTATATAGGGAGGGACACGGTGGTTATATTGGGAGGGACACAGTGGTTATATAGGGAGGGACACAGTGGTTATATAGGGTGGGACACAGTGGTTATATAGGGAGGGACACAGTGGTTATATAGGGAGGGACACGGTGGTTATATAGGGAGGGACACAGTGGTTATATAGGGAGGTACACAGTGGTTATATAGGGTGGGACACAGTGGTTATATAGGGAGGGACACGGTGGTTATATAGGGAGGGACACAGTGGTTATATAGGGACACAGTGGTTATATAGGGACACGGTGGTTATATAGGTAGGGACACGGTGGTTATATAGGGAGGGACACAGTGGTTATATAGGGAGGGACACAGTGGTTATATAAGGAGGGACACGGTGGTTATATAGGGAGGGACACGGTGGTTATATAGGGAGGGACACGGTGGTTATATAGGGAGGGACACGGTGGTTATATAGGGAGGGACACAGTGGTTATATAGGGAGGGACACAGTGGTTATATAGGGACACAGTGGTTATATAGGGAGGGACACGGTGGTTAAATAGGGAGGGACACGGTGGTTATATAAGGAGGGACACGGTGGTTATATAGGGAGGGACACGGTGGTTATATAGGGAGGGACACGGTGGTTATATAGGGAGGGACACGGTGGTTATATAGGGAGGGACACAGTGGTTATATAGGGAGGGACACAGTGGTTATATAGGGAGGGACACGGTGGTTATATAGGGAGGGACACGGTGGTTATATAGGGAGGGACACGGTGGTAATATAGGGACACGGCGGTTATATAGGGAGGGACATGGTGGTTATATAGGGAGGGACACAGTGGTTATATAGGGAGAGACACAGTGGTTATATAGGGAGGGACACGGTGGTTATATAGGGAGGGACACTGCGGTTATATAGGGACACTGCGGTTATATAGGGAGGGACACGGTGGTTATATAGGGAGGGACACGGTGGTTATATTGGGAGGGACACAGTGGTTATATAGGGAGGGACACAGTGGTTATATAGGGTGGGACACAGTGGTTATATAGGGAGGGACACGGTGGTTAAATAGGGAGGGACACAGTGGTTATATAGGAAGGGACACAGTGGTTATATAGGGTGGGACACAGTGGTTATATAGGGAGGGACACGGTGGTTATATAGGGAGGGACACAGTGGTTATATAGGGACACAGTGGTTATATAGGGACACGGTGGTTATATAGGTAGGGACACGGTGGTTATATAGGGAGGGACACAGTGGTTATATAGGGAGGGACACAGTGGTTATATAGGGAGGGACACGGTGGTTATATAGGGAGGGACACTGTGGTTATATAGGGAGGGACACGGTGGTTATATAGGGAGGGACACAGTGGTTATTGAAGGGAGGGACACAGTGGTTATATAGGGACACAGTGGTTATATAGGGACACGGTGGTTATATAGGGAGGGACACGGTGGTTATATAGGGAGGGACACGGTGGTTATATAAGGAGGGACACAGTGGTTATATAGGGAGGGACACAGTGGTTCTATAGGGCCACAGTGGTTATATAGGGAGGGACACGGTGGTTATATAGGGACACAGCTATCGGAAAGAAAAGGAAAGATGGAGGTAGTTGTGTTAATTGTATGGCAAGGGAGAATAGAATGTAGTTTATTCTGTTTGAGGCAGTGCTGTTCTGACCCACCTTGCGAGAGGTGTAGTGGGGGTGTTGGCCCAGCTTAACATCCATACTCTCCAGGCAGACGGTGTCTGTCACCTTCCCCACAGAGAGACAGGCCTCGTCCAGCACAGAGATGATGCCTTTATGGGGCTGTTCCACCAGGTCCACGATGATCTGGTTGTTAAAGTAGTCAATCTGGGAACACATGGGGGGAGAGGAACTGTTAAATGTTTATGAATATTGCATGTGCTGGGTGGTGTGTTTGTGGAGTGTGTATGTTTGGAGAGAGAGGGGGTGGGGAGAGAGAGAACAGGGAGAGAAAGACTCTGTGTGTGTGTCAGTCCGTCTGTGTGTGTCAGGGCCCATGCGTTTGCTTGCTTGTGCGTGTACTCCACTCAATTGCTGCAAGATACCCTCTTTCCGGTACTCACATGCTGCCAGATGATACCCTCTCTCCGGTACTCACATGCTGCCAGATTATACCCTCTCTCCGGTACTCACATGCTGCCAGATTATACCCTCTCTCCGAACCTCACATAATTCCAGATGATACCCTCTCTCCGGTACTCACATGCTGCCAGATGATACCCTCTCTCCGGTACTCACATGCTGCCAGATTACACCCTCTCTCCGGTACTCACATGCTGCCAGATTATACCCTCTCTCCGGTACTCACATGCTGCCAGATGATACCCTCTCTCCGGTACTCACATGCTGCCAGATGATACCCTCTCAAAGGGTACTCACATGCTGCCAGATGATACCCTCACTCCGGTACTCACATGCTGCCAGATGATACCCTCTCTCCGGTACTCACATGCTGCCAGATGATACCCTGTCTCCGGTACTTACATGCTGCCAGATGATACCCTCACTCTGGTACTCACATGCCACCAGATGATACCCTCTCAAAGGGTACTCACATGCTGCCAGATTATACCCTCTCTCCGGTACTCACATGCTGCCAGATGATACCCTGTCTCCGGTACTCACATGCTGCCAGATGATACCCTCACTCCGGTACTCACATGCTGCCAGATGATACCCTCACTCCGGTACTCACATGCTGCCAGATGATACCCTCACGCCGGTACTCACATGCTGCCAGATGATACCCTCACTCCGGTACTCACATGCTGCCAGATGATACCCTCTCTCCGGTACTCACATGCTGCCAGATGATACCCTCTCAAAGGGTACTCACATGCTGCCAGATGATACCCTCACTCCGGTACTCACATGCTGCCAGATGATACCCTCTCTCCGGTACTCACATGCTGCCAGATGATACCCTGTCTCCGGTACTCACATGCTGCCAGATGATACCCTCACTCCGGTACTCACATGCCACCAGATGATACCCTCTCAAAGGGTACTCACATGCTGCCAGATTATACCCTCTCTCCGGTACTCACATGCTGCCAGATGATACCCTGTCTCCGGTACTCACATGCTGCCAGATGATACCCTCACTCCGGTACTCACATGCTGCCAGATGATACCCTCACTCCGGTACTCACATGCTGCCAGATGATACCCTCACTCCGGTACTCACATGCTGCCAGATGATACCCTCACTCCGGTACTCACATGCTGCCAGATGATACCCTCTCTCCGGTACTCACATGCTGCCAGATGATACCCTCTCTCCGGTACTCACATGCTGCCAGATGATACCCTCTCAAAGGGTACTCACATGCTGCCAGATGATACCCTCTCTCTTGTACTCGTCTTGTTCCTGGCAAAGGATCAGCTGGATGAAGAGCTGCTGCAGCTTCTCATTACAGTAGTTGATGCAGAACTGCTCAAAGCTGAACAACAACGACACACGAACACAGGTGTTAATATGACACAACCGATCATGTAGTCACAGCGTTTTGATGATATAATATATATCATACATTTCCTAAATGTATAAAATACACTTATTGATAGAAAGATACATCGATCTGTTCAAATACTGGAATAACTCACAAGATGGAGAAGGTACATAGATCAATACAGATACCGTTACTAACCTGTTGTTGTCGAAGATCTCAAAGCCGTAAATATCCAGCACTCCAATAACTGTGTTTTTCCCATGAAGCACTGGGTTGTAGTCTTTCACCTCAATAACAGCGTTGATACGGCCTACAATCCAACCAAATAGTCTCTCATAGAGAGCCTAAAAATACAGATAAAGAGAGAGAGAGACAGAGACACAGAGAGAGACAGAGGGAGAGAGACAGAGAGACACAGAAAGAGACAGAGAGAGACAGAGAGAGACAGAGAGAGAGAGAGACAGAGAGAGAGATTGAGAGAGAGACAGAGACACAGAGAGAGAGAGAGAAACAGAGAGCGAGAGGGAGAGAGAGACACAGAGAGAGAGAGAGAGACAGAGACACAGAGAGAGACACAGAGAGAGACACAGAGAGACAGGGAGAGAGAGACAGAGAGAGACAGACACAGACAGACAGACAGAGAGAGAGACAGAGAGAGAGAGAGAGATGTGACCCGAAATAACATGAGAAAAATATGTGAGAAGGCTGAGTTAGTACACACTACACAACAATGAGTCAACATTAGATGGGCCTTGTAGGTTTGAAGACAGATAGATAGTCTTGTATTGATGTGTCCAGCCCAGCACCTTGGTGAAAGCATCCCGGCCGAAGCAGGCCTCCTTTTCAGAATGTCCCTTCTCTATGACTTCTCCGCCCCCGGTGGCCACAGTCCGGTACAGTAGGCTCTTGGTCACGTTGTCTGGCTCTGTGCTGGTCAGCTCAGCGATGTGACTCACGTCCCCCATCCCCACCACCAGGACACTCTCTCTGTCTGTCTCAAACTGCAGGTTACCCTGGGGAGAGTCAGACATCTTGCTGTTATAACATGATGTGTCACACCATTAAACAAGAACAAGGGATATACTTGTAAAAAGTATTTTTATCGTGTAAGTTTCAGTTGCACTGCCTTTACCAAGGCAACTCCGTGGTGTATAACAAACTTTATTTAAATCTCTTATGTTAGTCATGCTAAGGTCTTGTAGTTGTATTGAACCATTCAGGTAACCTTTAGCTTGTATGACCAATAGGGAGTGTTGACCAACCAGGATGAGGATGGTCCCCAGGATTCTGTAGATGGAGTGAATCTCCTCCTCTGAGAAGCCAATCACGTTCAGGGCACTCAGCACTGCGTTGTGGCTGTACCGGTCGTTGTTGGACGTCTAGAGACAAAGAAAGAGAGATATCGTTGTTTACTCCCACACAGGCTGAAGGTGGGCTACCATAATGTAATCGTCATTAAGTAGAACCAGTAGATGGGGGGGGGGGGGGGGGGGGGGGTAATCACAGTGGCGACAGCTCCATCTCTGGTGTACACATAGTTGGCAGGATCATTGTGCAGGTGAAGGGACTTTAACATATCATCTGAGCCTCCCCGTAGTAACTGCGGAGACACACAACACACAGTGTAGAAAAAGATGGATGTAGCATGAATATTTATGAAGACAAACGCAGAAGAACTTTTCCAAACTCCATTATTTTCCCCGGATCAGATTCGGGCATCATTAAAGTCATCGTCACTTCTACTTATAACCGTGTTGTATGTAGTGTAATGACCAGTAAAACATTTACCTGATAGAAGGAGTGGAAGTTCCTCTCACCTCCATTCTGCTGCACCACCCTTGACTTACAGTAGGAACAGAGAAAAATGTGAACATACACACACACACACACACACACACACACACACACACACACACACACACACACACACACACACACACAGAGCGAGAGAGAGAGAGACCATTAGAGTTGAACTATAAACCATAACCTCAAATACAAGACAAGAGAACAGAGAAATATCGTGGGTTATTTCTGTTCAGTGAGAATGGATGAGTCCATCGTTCACACAGCCCCACAGTGTCAGATGGTGTGTTAGCTAGCTCAAAGAGAAGATAAATGCAGCGGTCATCATGGTGCCCCAGGTGAGCCATTCATTATCAGAATCAGAACTAACAGGGTGTAATTCACAGGAACATCTATTCATGGACTCACTCTCTCTCTCTCATGTCTCTGTTTCACCACCTTGATCAAACATTTATGTTTAAGTATGAAATGGAAAGTAGAAAGTGAATAACTTTTCAAAAGAAGTTCACAGAAACAGACACATACTGTATCAAGCGTATTCCTTGACTAAAAAACATGTTTAATCTCCACTGGAAGTGCTTTCTAGTCCAGGACAAGGCTTAATCTATGTCTGGTAAACTGGCCCTATAAATCTGCTTTTAAAGTAACTACCCAGTGTTACCAAATTTCCATGAAATATGACCTATAATTACTCACAATATGAGTGAAATAGTTTTCTTCCAGAACATTTAAATAAGGCATGTTAATGCAGCTTTGCTGTGTTAGAATGGTGTGGGTGTGTACCGGTCATTCAATTATTAATACGAATAGACCGCTGATTGGCCAGCACATCCTCATGTAGACCGCTGATTGGCCAGCCCATCCTCCTATAGACCGCTGATTGGCCAGCCCATCCTCATGTAGACCGCTGATTGGCCAGCCCATCCTCCTGTAGACCGCTGATTGGCCAGCTCATCCTCCTATAGACCGCTGATTGGCCAGCCCATCCTCATGTAGACCGCTGATTGGCCAGCCCATCCTCCTATAGACCGCTGATTGGCCAGCCCATCCTCATGTAGACCGCTGATTGGCCAGCTCATCCTCCTGTAGACCGCTGATTGGCCAGCTCATCCTCCTGTAGACCGCTGATTGGCCAGCTCATCCTCCTATAGACCACTGATTGGCCAGCTCATCCTCCTATAGACCGCTGATTGGCCAGCTCATCCTCCTATAGACCGCTGATTGGCCAGCTCATCCTCCTCTAGACCGCTGATTGGCCAGCTCATCGTCCTATAGACAGCTGATTTGCTTTTCTCTAATTTATGTTTTGGCCACAAATACGAGTATAGGATGAGTCAACAACAATATTTGGATGTGCTAACCCTTTACACTCAGGGGGAATTAGCCAAAATGGATATGGCCAAATGTAAATGTTTCTTAAAGAGAAAATATTAAAACGCATAAGCATAGTTGGACTGGAAAGGGTTTGGAGATTCTGGGAAAACTATTAGATCAAAGGAATCATGAGTGCATTCAGGTACGTGTTCCTCTGCAAATGTTCTTCACAATAAACAAACGTAGGCTCATTGTGTTCAGAACAACCCTACGTGATCTTGTAGCTGCACGTCTAACATAGTGATCATGAACATTGACACTGTATTGGACATGAGTTATATGACATGGAAATGTTAAGTGCATATTGGACTCAACGGGTGTTTGGCTTGCTTGTATGACATCAAAGCGGCATTTATTATAATCCTCAATATCTTATCTTTCAAAATACATAGTCCTCTTAATTTACGGCATTTCCCTCACTCACAACTAAAAGAAATTGCAAAAGTTGCCCAATTACCAGGAGGGATGAGGGGCAACTTCTTGTCGTGTGCAAAACGTCTGTCAGTCAAAACCCATACAGAGCTGTGAAGCGCAGAGCCTGAGCTTTGATGTCATTTATAGCATGTTACTGTACAGGCACTGAGCTCTGATGTCATTTATAGCATGTTACTGTACAGGCACTGTGTTCTAATTTATGCGCTTATCAGTGCCCAGATCTGGTATTTTCAAACCGTCTACGGGTTAACAGAATATTAACTTAAGCTGTCCAATCAAATCTCTTCTCCTAAGTCCCTTCCTTGACTCCAAGTCAAGGTCCAATCACTGTCTGTCTCTCACCATCCTGTCCAATCATGTTGTTCTCACCTTCTCCAGTAGGTAGTTGTTAATATGGCCGCCGGTAGGGTCGCCGTTGAAGTTGAAGTTGATGTCCATGTACTTCCCAAAGCGGCTGGAGTTGTCGTTGCGGTTGGTCTTGGCGTTACCGAAGGCCTCCAGCACACAGTTGGACTTCAGAAGAACATTCTTCACACTGTGTCACAGGGGAGAGTGTGGTCATCATGGATAACAGCAATAGCAGATGACAATGTGTCCCAAAGATTGAGAAGAGAGGAAGAGAAAGAGGTGAATAAGAAGTTCTTCCATTGTAAAACATTTTTATCTCGTCATCCAGAACAAAAATCATCTTCAGGCTATCACTAGAGGTTAATGATGAATTGGTTCTTCTCAAATCAAATTGTATTCGTCACATGCTTCGTAAATTACAGGTGTAGACTAACAGCGACATGCTTACTTACGAGCCCTTCCCAACAATGCAGAGAAAATATAAATATACCAAATAATAAATAACACAAGGAATAAATACACAATGAGTAACAATAACTTGACTATATTACACGGGGTACCAGTACTGAGTCAATGTGCAGGGGTACCAGTACTGAGTCAATGTGCAGGGGTACCAGTACTGAGTCAATGTGCAGGGGTACCAGTACTGAGTCAATGTGCAGGGGTACCAGTACTGAGTCAATGTGCAGGGGTACCAGTACTGAGTCAATGTGCAGGGGTACCAGTACTGAGTCAATGTGCAGGGGTACCAGTACTGAGTCAATGTGCAGGGGTACCAGTACTGAGTCGATATGCAGGGGTACCAGTACTGAGTCAATGTGCAGGGGTACCAGTACTGAGTCAATGTGCAGGGGTACCCGTACTGAGTCAATGTGCAGGGGTACCAGTACTGAGTCAATGTGCAGGGGTACCCGTACTGAGTCAATGTGCAGGGGTACCAGTACTGAGTCAATGTGCAGGGGTACCCGTACTGAGTCAATGTGCAGGGGTACCAGTACTGAGTCAATGTGCAGGGGTACCAGTACTGAGTCAATGTGCAGGGGTACCAGTACTGAGTCAATGTGCAGGGGTACCAGTACTGAGTCAATGTGCAGGGGTACCAGTACTGAGTCAATGTGCAGGGGTACCAGTACTGAGTCAATGTGCAGGGGTACCCGTACTGAGTCAATGTGCAGGGGTACCTGTACTGAGTCAATGTGCAGGGGTACCAGTACTGAGTCAATGTGCAGGGGTACCAGTACTGAGTCAATGTGCAGGGGTACCAGTACTGAGTCAATGTGCAGGGATACCAGTACTGAGTCAATGTGCAGGGGTACCAGTACTGAGTCAATGTGCAGGGGTACCAGTACTGAGTCAATGTGCAGGGGTACCAGTACTGAGTCAATGTGCAGGGGTACCAGTACCGAGTCAATGTGCAGGGGTACCAGTACCGAGTCAATGTGCAGGGGTACCCGTACCGAGTCAATGTGCAGGGGTACCCGTACCGAGTCAATGTGCAGGGGTACCCGTACCGAGTCAATGTGCAGGGGTACCCGTACCGAGTCAATGTGCAGGGGTACCAGTACTGAGTCAATGTGCAGGGGTACCAGTACCGAGTCAATGTGCAGGGGTACCAGTACCGAGTCAATGTGCAGGGGTACCAGTACCGAGTCAATGTGCAGGGGTACCCGTACCGAGTCAATGTGCAGGGGTACCAGTACCGAGTCAATGTGCAGGGGTACCAGTACCGAGTCAATGTGCAGGGGTACCAGTACCGAGTCAATGTGCAGGGGTACAAAGTAATTGAGGTAGATATGTACATTTAGGTAGGGGTAAAGTGACTAGGCAACAGGATAGATAATAGACAGTAACAGCAGTATACTGTAGGTAGGGGTAAAGGATAGATAATAGACAGTAACAGCAGTATACTGTAGGTAGGGGTAAAGGATAGATAACAGACAGTAACAGCAGTATACTGTAAGTAGGGGTAAAGTGACTAGGCAACAGGATAGATAATAAACAGCAGTTTTCAGTTAGGGATACAGTGTTTTCAACATAACTACCGTTTCCCCTGTAAAAAGGATGTGGGGATTCAGCTCAGGCAACTTTTTTCACCTGCTACGTTAGGTTAATGCAGATAGTCCATGTAGCTATTTGGTGAGCTATTTAGTAGTCTTATGGCTTGGGGGTAGAAGCTGTTCAGGGTCCTGTTGGTTACAGACTTGGTGCATTGGCACCATTTTTCCGTGCGGAAGCAGAGAGAACAGTCTATGACATGGATGGCTGGAGTCTTTGACAATTGTTAGGGCCCTCTGACACCGCCTGGTATAGAGGTCATGGATGGCAGGAAGCTTGACCCCGGTGATGTACTGGGCCGTACGCTCCACCCTCTGTAACGCCTTGCGGTCGGATGCCAAGCAGTTGCGATACCAAGCAGTGATGCAGTTGGTCAAGATAGTCTCAATATTTTTATTTTTTATTTTTTTTATTTAACCTTTATTTAACTAGGCAAGTAAGTTAAGAACAAATTCTCAATGGTGCAGCTGGGGAATTTTTTTTAGCATCTGATGGCCCATGCCAAATCTTTTCAGCCTCCTGAGGGGGAAGAGGCGCCATCTTGTCTTCTTCACGACTGTGTTAGTGTGTGTGTGGATCATGTTATTTCCTTAGTGATGTGGACACAGAGGAACTTGAAGCTCTCCACCCGCTCCACTACAGTCCCGTCGATGTGGATGGGGGCGTGGCTCTGCCCTCCGTTTCCTATAGTCCACGATCAGCTCCTTTGTCTTGCTGACATTGAGGGAGAGGTTGTTGTCCTGGCACCTCCTCCCTATTGGCTGTCTCTGACCTCCTCCCTATAGGCTGTCTCTGACCTCCTCCCTATTGGCTGTCTCTGACCTCCTCCCTATAGGCCTCCTCCCTATAGGCTGTCTCTAACATTCTGACATTGCCACTGATGCAGCATATGCTGTATGTCTTTCCAGAATCTCCACTCTAACCCAGTCAAATATACAGTGTTATTTAACAGGGAACAAAGGAGCCTCCTCAGAACCTTCTGAACCCAGTGACACCTCCTGGTTGACCTTTAACACGGATGACTCACCTCTCGACCTCTGCTCTCTGGCTGGGGTTGGTGATGGCTGCGATGTACTGCATGATGTACTTGCTAGCCTCCGTCTTTCCGGCGCCACTCTCACCTGGGACACACAGACAGCTCACAACATCTACATGTATGTAGCAGTTCATGTACATTACTAGCAGATTTTGCAACCAGATATAAATTAGTAGATATACAGTACCAGTCAAAAGTTTGGACACATCTACTCATTCAAGGGTTTTTCTTTATTTTGACTATTTTCTACATTGTAGAATAATAGTGAAGAAATCAAAACTAGGAAAAAAACACATATGGAATCATGTAGTAACCTAAAAAGTGTAAAACAAATCAAAATATATTTTATATTTGAGATTCTTCAAAGTTGCCACCCTTCGCCTTGACAGCACACTCTGGGCATTCTCTCAACCAGCTTCACCTGGAATGCTTTTCCAACAGTCTTGAAGGAGTTCCCACATATGTTGAGCACTTGTTGACTGCTTTTCCTTCACAATGCCGTCCAACTCATCCCAAACCATCTCAACTGGGTTGAGGTCGGGTGATTGTGGAGGCCAGGTCATCTGATGCAGCACCAACACTCTTCCTCTTGGTCAAATAGCCATTACACAGCCTGGAGGTGTGTTGGGTCATTGTCCTGTTGAAAAACAAATTATAGTCCCACTAAGCTCAAATCAGATGGGATGGCGTTTCGCTGCAGAATGCTGTGGTCACCATGCTGGTTAAGTGTGTCTTGAATTCTAAATAGATCACTGACAGTGTCACCAGCAAAGCACCCCCACACCATCACACCTCCTCCTCCATGCTTCACGGTGGGAACCACACATGCAGAGAGCATCCGTTCACATACTCTGCGTCTCACAAAGACACGGTGGTTGGAACCAAAAATCTCAAATTTGGACTCTTCAGATTTCCACCAGTCTAATGTCCATTGCTTGTGTTTCTTGGCCAAAGTAAATCTCTTCTTATTATTGGTGTAATTTAGTAGTGGTTTCTTTGCAGCAATTCGATCATGAATACCTGATTCACGCAGTCTCCTCTGAACAGTTGATGTTGAGATGTATCTGTTACTTGAACTCTGTGAAGCATTTATTTGGGCTGCAATCTGAGACTAGTAACTCTAATGAACTTATCCTCTGCAGCAGAGTTAACTCTGGGTCTTCCTTTCCTATGGCGGTCATCATGAGAGACAGTTTCATCAAAGTGCTTGATAGTTTTTGTGACTGCACTTGAAGAAACGTTCAAAGTTCTTGAAATGTTGCTGATTGACTAACATTCATGTCTTAAAGTAATGAAGGACTTTCATTTCTCTTTGCTATTTGAGCTGTTCTTGCCATAATATGGACTTCTGTCTACTGTCTTATGTATACCACTGCTACCTTGTCACAACACAACTGATTGGCTCAAAGCCTCATAAAACTGGTTGAGAGAATGCCAAGAGTGGGCAAAGCTGTCATCAAGGCAAAGTGGGCTACTTTGAAGAATCTCAAATATATTTAGATTTGTTTAATACACATATGTGTTATTTCATAGTTTTGATGTCTTCACTATTATTCTACAATGTAGAAAATAATAAAAATAAAGAAAAATCCTTGAATGAGTAGGTGTGTCCAAAACTTTTGACTGGTACTGTATATATTTTCACTTCTACGATATAAGATCATGCGTTGTAAATTGAAGTTTATTTATGGCATGAATCCACCTTAACTTAAGGATCGGACCCTTTTTTTAAATTTTCACCAAAAATGACAAAAATAACAGGACCTGAAGCAGGGATGTGCATTTTCTTGATACCATTTGAAAGGAAACACTTTGAAGGTTGTGGAAATGTGAAATTAATGTAGGAGAATATAACACATTAGATCTGGTAAAAAAATAAAGCAAAGAAAAAAACACGAGTTTTTTTGTTTAAAAAAATGTATGCAAGAGAAAGGCCATGTATTATTCCAGCCCAGGCGCAATTTAGATTTTGAACACTAGGTGGCAGCAGGGTATGTGCAAAGTCTTAGACTGATCCAATTAATCATTGCATGTGTTAAACATGTTGTATCAAGACTGCCAAATTTGCAAAATTGGTTTATTAATAACTTTTCAAGTTGACAACTGTGCACTCTCCTCAAACAATAGCATGGTCTACTTTTACTGCAATAGCTACTGTAAATTGGACAGTGCAGTTAGATTTACAAGAATTGAAGCTTTCTGCCTATATCAGGTATGTCTATGTCCTGGGAAATGTTCTTGTTACTTACAACCTCATGCTAATCGCATTTGCCTACTTCAGCTCAACCGTCCCGCGCGGGACCCACCTATCCTGTAGTTAAAGTGTGTCTCTACTGTCAGTCACCAACCATGATGTTACTCTTCATGTGACTAATGTAAGCAGGTTGACATTTATTGTCATGAGTCTTATCCTGGAGGCAGAACTGAGTCATTTCCCTTAGATAAGCCAGCTGCAAAGTCTAAATTGGCTATATTGTCATTGTCAATTCATTCATTTTTATAAAAAATTCTTTAGCTTAATTTAAGGTTAGGGTTAGACATTAGTGTGGTTAGGGTTAAATGTAAATGCCGATTTTTATGACTTTGTGGGTGTGCCAGCTAGGGACCACTCTGCAGAGCTGCCTGCAGAACACCGTTTGTTGTTCTATAGCCTGCTATAAAGTACACACAGTAGATGAGGAAACAGGACATTATGAGTTAGTGCAACTAAGAAAAGCCCATTTCACCAACAGTAAGTGGAGACCAATATGCATCATGTTCTGGAGAAGTGAGGAACTGATAACCAGTCAGATAGATAGTGACAGACAGAATGGTATGATGATGTTTTCATAAAGTGATTGCGGGCCTCTTTTTGTTATTTATTGAGCAGAACACAGATATTTAGTGAGCAGAACACTGAGATGTTTAGTGAGCAGAACACTGAGATGTTTAGTGAGCAGAACACTGAGATGTTTAGTGAGCAGAACACTGAGATGTTTAGTGAGCAGAACACTGAGGTGTTTAGCAAGCAGAACACTGAGATGTTTAGTGAGCAGAACAGAGGTGTTTAGCAAGCAGAACACTGAGATGTTTAGTGAGCAGAACAGAGATGTTTAGTGAGCAGAACACTGAGATGTTTAGTGAGCAGAACACTGAGATGTTTAGTGAGCAGAACACTGAGATGTTTAGTGAGCAGAACACTGAGATGTTTAGCCAGATAAGATCCTAACTATCCATTCACCATGCTCTCTGACCCTCTCAGAACCAGCTAACCAAGGTCAAACAGGCTTGCAGGACTAAAGGAGGTAAATTATGATGATTGAAGTGTGAGGTGTTGGGTAACATGGAGTGTGAGACAGACCTGAAACGACGATGCAGGTGTCTTTGGCTCGTCTCTTCATGGCCTTGTACGCAGCGTCGGCCACAGCGTACAGGTGGGGAGGGTTCTCGTACAGCTCCCGGCCGCGATAAGCATTGATTTCCTCCTTCCCGTAGATGTCCATCTGTTTGTAAGGATTGACTGACACCACCCCCTCTCCTATGAAGGTGTAGATACGGGCTTTCTCAAACCTACCAGGCACACAGACAAACACAGAGACAGAGACAGAGACAGAGACAGAGACAAACACAGAGACAGAGACAGAGACAAACACAGAGACAGAGACAGAGACAGAGACAGAGACAAACACAGAGACAGAGACAGAGACAAACACAGAGACAGAGACAGAGACAGAGACAGAGAGAGAGACAAACACAGAGACAGAGACAGAGACAAACACAGAGACAGAGACAGAGACAGAGACAAACACAGAGACAGAGACAGAGACAGAGACAAACACAGAGACAGAGACAGAGACAAACACAGAGACAGAGACAGAGACAGAGACAAACACAGAGACAGAGACAAACACAGAGACAGAGACAGAGACAGAGACAAACACAGAGACAGAGACAGAGACAGAGACAGAGACAAACACAGAGACAGAGCTGACGTTATTTTAGCTTTTTGAAGTATGGTTTCAGCTTGTTTTATATTTTTGAAAAGGCTTGAATTTTAACTATCCAAATAGAAATGTAGGAAAACAGAACAAAATCCTTTTGATATGAATCATTTGTGCCACAGAAAAGCTTCTGTGTATAGTCTACACACACTCAAACCACATTCAACAGTAAGGTTCCACCCCATTAACACCTTGCCCGTTGTGATGAGAGCAATGTTACCACAGCAACAGGGTAGAGGCCATTTTACAGAGAAACACCCTAACGTTAAAAACCCACATATTTGTGCATCTAAACTCAAACCTCCCACCTACTCTCAAAATGGACACACCCACCCCAAAAGTATAGGAATTGACGTGGATGGGAAGTGAGAACAGGAAGCACGGGAAGTGAGAACAGGAAGCATGTACAAATTGTGTCTCAAGAGGATTCGCTTCCTCCACCTTGTTTAACTTGCCTGGGTATTGATTTTACTTGTGGCACCTATCCTGCTGATATTAAACCTAATTTCCTATTTTCTGTGTGGAAATGTAGGATGTACATCACAAGTTACAATAAACAACTCCATGACCTGCTAAACAAAAATATATATATATATATCTATCACAACCTGTGATAACCAACACGGGTACAAACAGTCATTTAGATCATTATACTAAGACTTGGATCTTAGTCACTGGAACTGTCTGTGGCAGCCGCTGGTCCTAGTAGTAATTGCCCAAAGCGGACAAATAAAGTTGTTTTAGTTGAATCCTAAGGGGTGTTATTAGAGAGAACTTTCTTTCTCTTCAACCTTTTTCTATCTGACTGTTACTGCAGACGTTGCCATGGGGTCAGGCCGGGCCTGATAAAACTAATGGGAACTTCAGGGAATTAAAAATATGGTGTATACACCATCCAGGGCTGAGGCCCCTGGCGTGTCTGCTGAGGCCCCTGGCGTGTCTGCTGAGGCCCCTGGCGTGTCTGCTGAGGCCCCTGGCGTGTCTGCTGAGGCCCCTGGCGTGTCTGAGGCCCCTGGTGTGTCTGCTGAGGCCCCTGAAGGTCCTCCAACTAATAAACAGCATGTTTTACTACCACTGTGAAATACCCCTTTTCAACTTCACACAGGATTCTGAAGATGACGGCATCGCAGGCTAATTGTTCATATGTGGTTTCTCACTGTCTCAAGGGAAGGCATGTCCCAACTTTACCAAACTTAAAACCTCTTAAGTCTACCCCTTCCTTTTTCGAACATTCTGTTAAAAATCGCGCAACTTTTCAGCGTCCTGCTACTCATGCCAGGAATATAGTATATGCATATGATTAGTATGTGTGGATAGAAAACACTCTGAAGTTTCTAAAACTGGTTAAATCACGGCTGTGACTATAACAGATCGTGTGTTTCATCGAAAAACGCAAGAAAAACTGCTCTCTGAAAGCTAAAAATAATTTCCATGCGTCACTTTCATGGGTTGTTAAAAGGGCACAAAATTCATTATGGATCTGCATGCAATTCCTACAGATTCCACACGATGTCGCCATTGTCGTCATTTTCCAGTGAGTTTTTTCTTGGTAAATCCAACTAACTGGATTCAATTTCTTCCGGTCTCCACCAGGATGTTTTGAATGTGCACATTGGCAGCCATTGATGTGAAGACGAGGAGCTATTGAATACACATCGCCCTGTAATCATTTTGATAGATTATAAACGTTTACTAATACCTAAAGTTGGATTACAAAAGTATTTCGAAGTGTTTTGTGAAAGTTTATCGTCGACTTTTTTAATTTTAAAAAATGACGCAGCGTTTAAAAACGATGTTTTTTTCTGAATGACACAGCTTCCATAGATTGGGTATATATGGACCGATTTAAACGAAAAAAAGACCCAATAGTGATGTTTATGGGGCATATAGGAGTGCCAAGAAAGAAGCTCGTCAAAGGTAATGAATGTTTTATATTTTATTTCTGCGTTTTGTGTAGCGCCGGATAAGCTAAATCTTTGTTTACGTCGCATTCAGGCATTTTGAGGTGTTGCATGCCATCAGATAATAGCTTCTCATGCTTTCGCCGAAAAGCATTTTCAAAATCTGACTTGTTGGCTAGGTTCACAACGAGTGTAGCTTTATTTCAATACCCTGCATGTGCATTTTGATGAACGTTTGAGTTTTAACGAGTACATTTAGCATTTAGCGTAGCGCATTTGCATTTCCAGGTGTCTACTTGAGACTCAAGTAGGAGCAAGAAGTTAAAATCTGTCTGTCTGCTTTGGCAATGTAAACACATGTTTCCCATGCCAAGAAAGCCCTTTGAATTGAATTAAGAGAGAGAGATACATAAATAAACAAATAAACAAATAGATAATGGTCAGGTGCAGCAAAGAAAGACTTGGCACATCCACAACATGTATGATAGTCATTCGTGGTTAAGGGATTGAGGATAAATTAAAACTACTTCTCTTCTAGTCTTTTTAAGAAACATTTGTGTGTTGAAAAAGCTTAATAACCACTTGTATAACATATTTGCATAGACTTCCAACAGACATACATACCCCACCAGACACACCATTATGAGTTTCTTCACTGTACCCAAACCAAAAACAGATTTAATGCATCACTCAGTATTGAATAGAGCCATGACATCATGGAATACTCCGCCACCAGAGGTTAGTCAGGCAAGTTTAGCTTTAAAAAACAGATACAAATGTGTCACGCCCTGATCTGTTTCACCTGTCTTTGTGCTTGTCTCCACCCCACCTCAAGGCGTCGCCCGTCTTCCCCATTATCCCCTGTGTATTTATACCTGTGTTCTCTGTTTGTCTTGTTGCCAGTTCGTTGTGTTTGGTTAAGCCTACCAGTGGGTTTCCCTCTGCTCCTGTCGCTTGTTTGTTCCTGCTTTCTAGGTTCCCCTGTTCTGACCTTTCTGCCCGCCCTGAGCCCCACTACTCTGGATTACGGACCTCTGCCCGCCCTGAGCCTGCCTGCTCTCCTGTACCTTTGCCCCACTACTCTGGATTACGGACCTCTGCCTGACCTGAGCCTGCCTGCTCTCCTGTACCTTTGCCCCACTACTATGGATTACGGACCTCTGCCTGACCTGAGCCTGCCTGCTCTCCTGTACCTTTGCCCCACCACTCTGGATTATCAACCCCTGCCTGCCTTGACCTGTCGTTTTCCTGCCCCTGTTGCTGTAATAAACATTGTTACTTCGACACAGTCTGCACTTGGGTCTTACCTGAAAAGTGATACAAATGCATCTTGTATCTCAGCACCTGTCCTCTTCTAAAGATCTAATTGAACTGAACTGTATATATGAATATGTACTGTATATTTTAATAGTGTGTAAATAGTAATTTTGTTGTCTCTTGGTGTCTTTTCAATAATAAATAACTAATTTTGTATTTTATTTTCTATTTAATGTAATACCTTATGTTGTTCTTGTCTAGTACTGTTCTGTACTCTGTCATGTATTTGTGTGTTTTGTGGACCCCAGGAAGAGCAGCTGCTGCATGTGCAGTATCTAATAGGGATCTGAATAAAGTAAACACTGCACCCAAAAATAGAGGACAAAAGGTCACCCGATTCACTTGAACTCAACACAATACATCACTGCAACAAACAAAAAACAGTCACGAAGAGAGCGAATAGAGTAGGTGTCACTAACTAAATGAGTTTGGTCTCAGGTCTTTACCAATGATGCGATGACGATTTCTATGCGTCTATTTACGTGACTGTTTCTGAGGCAGAACCGTACATGTTCATATCGCAACCAATGACAGAGGGTGGGAAAGTCAAACCAAAAAAAATGTCATCCACATCTCTCTCTCTCTCTCTCTCGCTCTCTCTCCCCCCTCTCTCTCTCTCGTTGTCTACATGTCAACTTCTTCACTTAGCTTCTTGTGCAAACAGTAGTTTATAGCACTGCTTTAATCCTCACACGTGTGTCAATCTAAGTAAAATAAATTTAAGAAAATCCCCATCAAAATCCTTCAGTTTTAAACTAGATATTTTTTTGTTGTTGCATGGGCTGTGTCTCAATCCACCGATTCCTCCTATGTAGCCTTCTGCATCTGCGGTGGAAGGTCGCCAAGCTATAAAGGTGTTTAAAAATCGGTCTTCTCACAAAAACGTCCAAACGGGTGTCACAGGACTCGCCTGAAGGTAACACATAAAACCTACACACAATACCACAAAATGACAAAGCAAAAACAGGTTTAGAGAAATGCAAATGTATTTAAATAAAAACCTGAAATATCACTTTTACATAAGTATTCAGACCCTTTAATCGGTGCTTTGTTGAAGCACCTTTTGCAGTGATTACAGACTTATCTTCTTGGGTATGACGCTATAAGCTTGGCACACTTGTATTTGGGGAGTTTCTCCCAGTCTTCTCTGCAGATCCTCTCAAGCTCTGTGAGGTTGGATGGGGAGCGTCGCTGCACAGCTATTTTCAGGTCTCTCCAGAGATGTTCGATTGGGTTCAAGTCCAGGCTCTGGCTGGGCCACTCAAGGACATTCAGAGACTTGTCCCAAAGCCATTCCTGTGTTGTCTTGGCTGTGTGCTTAGAGTCATTGTCCTGTTGGAAGGTGAACCTTCGCCCCAGTCTGAGTTTCTGAGCACTCTGGACCAGGTTTTCATCACAGACCTCTCTGTACTGTACTGTTCATCTGAGAGTCCTTTACATGCCTTTTTGCAATCTCCAAGCAGGCTGTAATGTGCCTTTTACTGAGGAGTGGCTTCCTTCTGGCCACTCTACCATAAAGGCCTGATTGGTGGAGTGCTGCAAAGACGGTTGTCCTTCTGAAATGTTCTCCCATCTCCACAGAGGAGAGCACTGGAGCACTGTCAGAGTTACCATCGGGTTCTTGGTCACCTCACTGACCAAAGACCTTCTCCACCGATTGCTCAGTTTGGTCGGGCGGCCAGCTCTCGGAAGAGACTTGGTGGTTTCAAACTTCTTCTATTTAAGAATGCTGAAGACCACTGTGTTCTTGGGGACCTTCAATGCTGAAGACATTTGTTGGTACCCTTCCCCAGATCTATGCCTCGCCACAATCCTGTCTCGGAGCTCTATGGACAATTCCTTAGAACTGTTTTTTGATCTGACATGCACTGTCAACTGTGGGATCTTAAATAGACAGGTGTGTGCCTTTCCAAATCATGTCCAATCAATTGAATTTACCACAGGTGGACTCCAATCAAGTTGAAGAAACATCTTAAGAATGATCAATGGAAACAGGATGCACCTGAGCTCATTTTCGAGTCTCGTAGCAAAGGGTCTGAATACTTATATAAATTAGGTATTCTGTTTTTTTTTAATACATTTCCATAATATTCAAAAATAAATATTAATCTTTGTCATTATGGGGTATTGTGTGTTGATTGATGAAGATCATTTAAAAAATATATATTTTAGAATAAGGCAGTAACGTAGCAAAATGTGGAAAAACTCAACGGGTCAGAATACTTTCAAAATGTACTGTATTAATCCATGGTATGACCTACCCCCAAGGTGTAGAATTTTAGAGGATAACGGAGGCACTGAAAAGTTTCCAATGTTGCGAGGTTGAGGGGACTGAGGGCTGATAAAGACATCCATTGTGCCACAACCTCCATGACAGCATCCTCTCATCTCCATACCTGTGTTGTACCTACTTCATCCTTCTCAACCTCCACTCCTCGACCGGAGTCACCATCAGTCCTTACATACTCTCTACCCCAGTCTCTCTGCAATTAGGCCTTACCTCAGCTTCAGGTTCTCCATAAACTGCTCTATGTTCACCTCGTCCAGAAGGACAAAATCAGACTTCCCAAACTCCAGGCCCTCCAGCACCGCCATCCTGACGGACAGACAGAATGACAAAAAAAGATAGAGAGGAAACGGAAGTCTCTAGGGGAGAGAGAGAGAGAGTAGAGGACTCTAGGGAAGAGAGAGAGAAGTGATGCAAAGGCAGGCAGGCAGAATAGTCTAGTGCTGCTGGTGCCCGGTAGTGAAAGTGGAGTTGAGGCAGTGTGCTGTGTTGTGGGTGTGGGTGTGGCATAACTCTGTTCTTTTGTGGTGTGGGGTGCTGCTTAGTCAAGTCAATGAGGGCTGTGGTCGGCCTCTCTGTAGTGTGTGTGTGTGTGTGTGTGTGTGCGTGCGTGCGTGCGTGCGTGCGTGCGTGCGTGCGGCGGGTATATATATAATGGGACAGCGAAGAACTATCATTAAACACAGAAAACACTTCTGCATCCTCCATCTCGTCTTTCTCTCTTCCTGCCACAGGCCTCCAGACCTCCTTGTTTCAGAGGAAAACCACTGAGTGAACCGTTGCAGAGGACTATGACAACAAGAAAGTCATACTGTATCTCTCTTAGCCTCCCCCTCTCTTTTTCCACCTCTCTCTCTTCCTCTCTATCTCTGTCTGTGTATCTATCTATTTGTCTATCACTCTTCCATATAAAGACCCAACTCCACAAAGATAATTGATCTGAAATTAAGAAGAAGAAAACCAACTGAACACTGAGACACAGAGGCTCGATCCACTGCCAACAATCTACAATTAAGTCTGTAAATTAGCTGTACATTTTAGGACAAAATGCCCTCTTCTCCTGGGAAGGATCAGGGTATTTCATTGGAAGAATCAGGGTATCTCCTGGGAAGGATAAGGGCATTTCCTGGAAAGGGTGCCGGAGCGGTCTTCTAGTGAGGCTTCGGAGGCGCACACACCACCCACCGCTTCCGAGTATATTACTCTCTAATGTCCAGGCCCTAGTTAACAAAGTCGACAAAATCAGGGCAAGAGTTGCTTAACAAAGAGATATCCCGGATTGCAACATACTCTGTTTCAAGGAAACATGGCTAGCTTGGGATATGCTGTCGGAGTCAGTACAGCCAACGGGATTTTCAGTGCATCGCGCCGACAGGTATAAACATCTATCCGGTAAGGATGGAAGTGTATGTTTCATGATTAACAACTCATGGTGCAATTGTAACAACATACAAGAACTCAAGTTATTTTGTTCACCAGACCTAGAATTCCTCACAATCAAATGCCAACCGTATTATCTCCCAAGAGAACTCTCCTCGGTTATTGTCACAGGCGTGTATATCCCCCCCGCGAGCGGATACCAAGACGGCCATCAAGGAACTTCACTGGACTTTATGCAAACTGGAAACCATATATCCTGAGGCTGCATTTATTGTAGCTCGGGATTTTAACAAAGCTAATTTAAGAACAAGGCTACCTAAATTCTATCAGCATATCGATTGCAGTACACGAGCGAGTAACGCTCGACCATTGCTACTCTAACATTCACGATGCATGCAAGGCCCTCCCCCGCTCTCTTTTCGGCATATCTGACCATGACTCAATCTTGTTGCTCCTGCAGTGGAGAAGTTCCTCAGTGTACATATCCCCGACAATCTGAAATGGTCCACGCACACAGACAGTGTGGTGAAGAAGGCGCAACAACACCTCTTCAACCTCAGGAGGCTGAAAATATGTGGCTTGTTACCGAAAAACTTCACTAGCTTCTACAGATGCACAATCGAGAGCATCCTGTCGGACTGTATCACCGCCTGGTACGTAAACTGCACAGCCCACAACCGCAGGGCTCTCCAGAGGGTAGTGAGGTCTGCACAACGCATCACCGGGGGCAAACTACCTGCCCTCCAGGACACCTATAACACCCGATGTCACAAGAAGGCAAAAAAAGATAATCAAGGACAATAACCACCCGAGTCAATGCCTGTTCACCCTGCTTCTATCCAGAAGGCGAGGTCAGTACAGGTGCATCAAAGCTGGGACAGAAAGATTGAAAAAACAGTTTCTATCTCAAGGCCATCAGATTGTTAAACAGCCATCACTAGCACAGAGAGGCAGCTGCCTACCGACTTGATATCATTGGCCACTTTAACTTCTTCATGATTTTTTTATTTTACCTTTATTTAACTAGGCAGGTAATTTAAGAAAAAAATATTATTTTCAATGACAGCCTAGGAACAATGGGTTAACTGCCTTGTTCAGGGGCTGAATGACAGACTTTTACCTCGGCAGCTCTTGGATTCAACCTTGCAACCTTTTGGTTACTAGTCCAACGCTCTAACCACTAGGCTACCTCCCACGGGACAGTTGAGCTAATGTAGGCTAATGTAATTAGCATAAACAGAACACTAGTCACTTTAATAATGCCACTTTAAGAATATTTACATATCTCGCAATACTTATCTCATATGTACTGTATACTACACTGTCTATTCTATATTATCTACTGCATCTCAGCCGCTCTGTCACTGCTCATCCATATATTTTATATTTATATATTCTCATCCCATTCCTTTACTAGATTGTGTGTATTAGGTTTTGTTGTGGAATTTGTTAGATATTAGGTTTTGTTGTGGTTTTGTTATTAGGTTTTGTTGTTAGGTTTTGTTGTGTTAGATATTACCTGTTAGATACTGCTGCACTGTCAGATCTAGAAGCATAAGCATTTCACTACACTATAACACTAAACAATAACATCTGCTAACCATGTGTATGTGACCAATACAATTGTATTTGATTTGATTTTGTATCTCCTGGAAAGGATCAGGGTATTTGCTGCTTCTGACTCCACAGCAGCATACATCATCTCTCCTTGGCTACATCCCAAATGGCACCCTATTCCCTATGTAGTGCACTAGTTAATGTCACCCTATTCCCTATGTAGTGCACTAGTTAATGGCACCCTATTCCCTATGTAGTGCACTAGTTAATGGCACCCTATTCCCTATGTAGTGCACTAGTTAATGGCACCCTATTCCCTATGTAGTGCACTAGACCCCTCCTGTCTCAGCCTCCAGTATTTATGCTGCAGTAGTTTATGTGTTGGGGGGGCTAGGGTCAGTTTGTTATATCTGGAGTACTTCTCCTGTCCTATTCGGTGTCCTGTGTGAATCTAAGTGTGCGTTCTCTAATTCTCTCCTTCTCTCTTTCTTTCTCTCTCTCGGAGGACCTGAGCCCTAGGACCATGACCGAGGACTACCTGACATGATGACTCCTTGCTGTCCCCAGTCCACCTGACCGTGCTGCTGCTCCAGTTTCAACTGTTCTGCCTTATTATTATTCGACCATGCTGGTCATTTATGAACATTTGAACATCTTGGCCATGTTTTGTTATAATCTCCACCCGGCACAGCCAGAAGAGGACTGGCCACCCCACAGAGCCTGGTTCCTCTCTAGGTTTCTTCCCAGGTTTTGGCCTTTCTAGGGAGTTTTTCCTAGCCATTGTGCTTCTACACCTGCATCGCTTGCTGTTTGGGGTTTTAGGCTGGGTTTCTGTACAGCACTTTGAGATATCAGCTGATGTACGAAGGGCTATATAAATAAATTTGATTTGACTAGTTAATGACACCCTATTCCCTATGTAGTGCACTAGTTAATGACTCCCTATTCCCTACGTAGTGCACTAGTTAATGGCACCCTTTTCCCTATGTAGTGCACTAGTTCATGACACCCTATTCCCTATGTAGTGCACTAGCTTTGACGAGGACCCATAGGGCTCTGGCCAAAAGTAGTTGGTGGTGATATAATGTAGGGTTGGGGTGGTGATATAATGTAGGCTTAGGGTGTTGATATAATGTAGAGTTGGGGTGGTGATATAATGTAGGGTTAGGGTGGTGATATAATGTAGGGTTAGGGTGGTGATATAATGTAGGGTGGTGATATAATGTAGGGTTAGGGTGGTGATATCATGTAGGGTTAGGGTGGTGATATAATGTAGGGTTAGGGTGGTGATATCATGTAGGGATAGGGTGGTGATATAATGTAGGGTGGTGATATAATATAGGGTTAGGGTGGTGATATCATGTAGGGTTAGGGTGGTGATATAATGTAGGGTGGTGATATAATGTAGGGTTTGGGTGGTGATATAACGTAGGGTTAGGGTGGTGATATAATGTAGGGTTAGGGTGGTGATATAATGTAGGGTTAGGGTGGTGATATCATGTAGGGTTAGGGTGGTGATATAATGTAGGGTTAGGGTGGTGATATAATGTAGGGTTAGGGTGGTGATATAATGTAGGGTTAGTGTGGTGATATCATGTAGGGTTAGGGTGGTGGTATAATGTAGGGTTAGGGTGGTGATATAATGTAGGGTTAGGGTGGTGATATAATGTAGGGTGGTGATATAATGTAGGGTTTGGGTGGTGATATAATGTAGAGTTAGGGTGGTGATATAATGTAGGGTGGTGATATAATGTAGGGTTAGTGTGGTGATATCATGTAGGGTTTGGGTGGTGATATAACGTAGGGTTAGGGTGGTGATATAATGTAGGGTTAGGGTGGTGATATAATGTAGGGTTAGGGTGGTGATATAATGTAGAGTTAGGGTGGTGATATAATGTAGGGTTAGGGTGGTGATATAATGTAGAGTTAGGGTGGTGTTATAATGTAGAGTTAGGGTGGTGATATAATGTAGGGTTAGGGTGGTGATATAATGTAGGGTTAGTGTGGTGATATAATGTTGAGTTAGGGTGGTGTTATAATGTAGGGTTAGGGTGGTGTTATAATGTAGGGTTAGGGTGGTGATATAATGTAGGGTTAGGGTGGTGATATAATGTAGGGTTAGTGTGGTGATATCATGTAGGGTTAGGGTGGTGATATAATGTAGGGTTAGGGTGGTGATATAATGTAGGGTTAGGGTGGTGTTATAATGTAGAGTTAGGGTGGTGATATAATGTAGAGTTAGGGTGGTGATATAACGTAGGGTTAGGGTGTGCGTGAAACAAATAATTTTTCCAACAATTGTTTACAGATTATTTCACTTATAATTCACTGTATCACAATTCCAGTGGGTCAGAAGTTTACATACACTAAGTTTACTGTGCCTTTTAACAGCTTGGAAAATTCCAGAAAATGATGTCATGGCTTTGGAAACTTCTGATAGGCTAATTGACATCATTTGAGTCAATTGGAGGTCTACCTGTGGATGTATTTCAAGGCCTACCTTCAAATTCAGTGCCTCTTTGCTTGACATCATGGGAAAATCAAAAGAAATCAGCCAAGACCTCAGAAAAACAATTGTAGACCTCCACACGTCTGGTTCATTCTTGGGAGCAATTTACAAATGCCCGAAAGTACCACGTTCATCTGTACAAACAATAGTACGCAAGTATAAACCCCATGGGAACACACAGCCGTCATACCGCTCAGGAAGGAGACCCGTTCTGTCTGTTAGAGATGAACATACTTTGGTTCGAAAAGTGCAACTCAATCCCAGAACAACAGCAAAGGACCCTGTGAAGATGTTGGAGGAAACAGGTACAAAAGTATCTATATCCACAGTAAAACGTGACCAATATTGATATAACTTGAAATGCCGGTCTGCAAGGAACGTACTTTTTGGAGAAATGTCCTCTGGTCTGATGAAACAAAAATAGAACTGTATGGCCATAATGACCATCGTTAAGTTTGGAGAAAACGGGGGAGGCTTGTAAGCCGAAGAACACCATCCCAACTGTGAAGCACGAGGGTGGCAGCATCATGTTGTGGGGTGCTTTGCTGCAGGAGGGACTGGTGCACTTCACAAAATAGATGGCATCATGAGGAATTAAAATTACGTGGATATATTGAAGCAACATCTCAAGACATCAGTCAGGAAGTTAAAGCTTGGTTGCAAATGGATCTTCCAAATAGACAATGACAAGTATTCTTCCAAAGTTGTGACAAAATGTCTTAAGGACAACAAAGTCAAGGTATTGGAGTGGCCATCACAAAGCCCTGACCTCAATCCTATAGACAATTTGTGGGCAGAACTGAAAAAGCGTGTGCGAGCAAGGAGGCCTACAAACCAGACTCAGTTACAACAGCTCTGTTAGGAGGAATGGGCCAAAATTTACCCAACCTATTGTGGGAAGCTTGTGGAAGGCTACGCAAAACGTTTGAGCCAAGTTAAACTATTTAAAGGCCATGCTACAAAATACTAATTGAGTGTATGTAAACTTCTGACCCACTGGGAATGTGAGGAAAGAAATAAAAGCTGAAATAAATCATTCTCTCTACTATTATTCTCACATTTCACATTCTTAAAATAAAGTGGTGTTCCTAACTGACCTAAGACAGGGAATTTTTACTAGGATTAAATGTCAGGAATTGTGAAAAATGGAGTTTAAATGTATTTGGTGTATGTAAACTTCCGACTTCAACTGTATATATCAATGCATTATCTAAATTGCAGCCGCGAATCCACCATAGAAAAATAAAGAACATAAGCTCTGGTAGTATGGATAGCCTAACTATTGAAGCAATGAGCGAGTTGGTTTTCCATGGCCCCGGTACCCCTGGTGGGTGGAGAGTTCTCTTTTCGGATCAATGGAATGGTTGAAAAGAATCAAACAAAGAGGAGCTGCTTATGTTTGTCCTGTTTCACATACAGTGGGGAGAACAAGTATTTGATACACTGCTGATTTTGCAGGTTTTCCTACTTACAAAGCATGTAGAGGTCTGTAATTTTTTATCAATGGGTACACTTCAACTGTGAGAGACAGAATCTAAAATACTTATGTCATGCAATAAAATGCAAATGAATTACTTAAAAATCATACATTGTGATTTTCTGGATTTTTGTTTTAGATTCCGTCTCCCACAGTTGAAGTGTACCTATGATAAAAATGACAGACCTCTACATGCTTTGTAAGTAGGAAAACCTGCAACATTGGCAGTGTATCAAATACTTGTTCTCCCCACTGTATGTGTAGTGTGAAATGGACATGTGCTTCTTTTGCATATCCCACTCCCCCCGAGACATCCTCAGAAAGTGGGGTCACGGCCAGAGGTCAGTCATTATTGATGGCGAACCTGGAACAATTAAGGTTAACTGTCTTGCTCAAGGGCAGATCAACAGATATTTCACCTCGTCAGCTCTGGAATTCAAACCAGCAACCTTTCGGAGACCGGCCCAATGCTGTAACCGCTAGGCTACCTGCTGCACCTGGGGCACAGAGCCATGCAAAACAAATTTGCCTAAAACTCATCTGGCAATCCTCTTTCAGCTCGAGAAAGTGGATTTCTACTGGTGCGGGCGTTTAACATAAAGCCTCATGGCTCTCATTGATTAAACAACACAATGCAGTAACACTGCTAAATCCAATTTAACAATATGTCAATCGAGAGGTTTCTCTGGAGACATTAGTGTTCTGTGTGTGACCTTTACTTCCTGGAGTGCACTGGAGTGTTGTTTTTGCTTCTCGGAAGGCTTGATTATCACTGAGCATTCTAAAAGTGCTTGATTATCACTGAGCATTCTAAAAGTGCTTGATTATCACTGAGCATTCTAAAAGTGCTTGATTATTACTGAGCATTCTAAAAGTGCTTGATTATCACTGAGCATTCTAAAAGTGCTTGATTATCACTGAGCATTCTAAAAGTGCTTGATTATTACTGAGCATTCTAAAAGTGCTTGATTATCATTGAGCATTCTAAAAGTGCTTGATTATCACTGAGCATTCTAAAAGTGCATGATTATTACTGAGCATTCTAAAAGTGCTTGATTATCACTGAGCATTCTAAAAGTGCTTGATTATTACTGAGCATTCTAAGTGCTTGATTATCACTGAGCATTCTTAAAGTGCTTGATTATCACTGAGCATTCTAAAAGTGCTTGATTATCACTGAGCATTCTAAAAGTGATCTATGCCGTTTAAAGTACTTATAATAGACTGCACTACCACTCACCCCCTCCTAACCTGCTCAACTCTGATCACCACTTCCTCTCTCTGTCAGTCTGCGTTGTGTTGTGTCATGTCGACTGCGTGGGGCCGCCTCACTTCCTGCTCCGGAAGGGACGCAGAGGGCAGGCTGGTGAGCACTTCCCTCTCTCATCTGCTTGTGGGTCCATCACCATTCACGGAACTCCGGGTCCAGAAGTTAACACTCAGAATCAGTCTGACAAGAACAAGCACAGTACTAAGGCAGATACTAAGGCAAACGCATGGACCCAGACTGCCACAGTAACAGACTGCCACGGTAACAGACTGCCACGGTAACAGACTGCCATGGTAACAGACTGCCATAGTAACTGATTGACGAGAAACATGGAGACAATGACAAGTCGAAAGGAATTGTCAAACTACAGCATGATGTGTTGATTTTAGTCTTGTGTGTGAGGAGTTAAAATTACCACATTTCAGGAACAGTTTCCACACAAAAAAAAAGATGAGATCATCTCTAAATAATTAAAACAGATACAGTAGATGAACAAAGTCCACCCCTAGAGTATAGTCACCAGCCTTTGCATCAGCATATAGTTAAAGGATCAATTTACACAAATATAATATATTTTTATTGCCCTCAATCCCTCAAAACAAAAATAAACCACATTTAGAATAGATTCGTATCACGAGAAAGAAAATATTAGAAAATACAGAAATCAATTTTTCCAAGAAGAAAAAAGCCTTACAAAACAAAATGTGTATACGTGTGAATTGAACATTTTTACCCCACAGCATATTATGAAATAAACAGACCAAGCCACTTTCATTACAGGTGTCTCCGTCTAAACTAGTAACCTGTTAGGGGTTTTTTCTTGCTTGAAAGCACATTCTTCCATTCTATTGTGTTAGTAGGACTTTTTGGAAGTAATGACTTATTTTTCATCACTGGCATTTGAGTTCCAGCAGAGGGCACCAACACATCATCCGCCCTTTCTGGCCTCAAGACCTCCCGTGTAACTCTATGCTCTTTTATTTTAGTCGGGGAATCAGAGTGACTTCTGGGTGTAGAGGGCACAGCGCCTACTGTAGCCCCTTCTATGTTCATTAAACGTTACATTTTTGTCATTCAGCAGACGCTCTTATCCAGAGTCAACTGCACAGTTTGTGCATCCATCTTAAAGATAGCTAGGTGAGACAACCACATACCACCGTCATAGTCAGTACATTTTTCCTCAATAAATGATCAAAGCTAGTAAGAAAAGAGTAGTGGTAGTGCCAGTGTCAACAAGGGTGTTAGTTAAAGATACTGAAGAGGTGGGTTTTCAGAAGGTGGGCAGTGACTCAGCTGTCCTGATTTTAGGGGGAACTGGAAGCTTGTTCCACCATTTGGGTACCAGGACAGAGAATAGATTTGCCTGGGATGAACGGGAGCCAGGCTCGCCCTGGTATTTTTCTGTGTTGGGAAAACTACTCAGAAAAGACAGTTTAGCAATTACCTCACACTGGAAGAAGTTAAGAAAAATAGATTACTTAACTACGGTAATTTTGAAAAGTAGTTCACTACATCCAAACTACTTTGTGAAAACGGATCATATCTAAATCTGAAATGTCAGACTACAAATTACAAGAAGAGATCACTTTAGGGTCATATATTAACAGAATGTGTCATTTAGCCTAAACACAAAAACAAGGTTTCAAGTGAGAAACGGGTTGGTCTGATGCCCAAAAATTGAAATTATGGCCTACTTCACTCATTTTATTTTAGCCAAAAATGTAGTGTGTAGTTCCAGTAGTTGGCTACACGGCTAAAACGTAGTGTGTAGTTCCAGTAGTTGGCTACATGGCTAAAACATAGTGTGTAGTTCCAGTAGTTGGCTACATGGCTAAAACATAGTGTGTAGTTCCAGTAGTTGGCTACATGGCTAAAACATAGTGTGTAGTTGGCTACATGGCTAAAACGTAGTGTGTAGTTCCAGTAGTTGGCTACATGGCTAAAACATAGTGTGTAGTTGGCTACATGGCTAAAACGTAGTGTGTAGTTGGCTACACCACTA
Organism: Oncorhynchus clarkii lewisi; assembly: GCF_045791955.1. Lineage (NCBI taxonomy): Eukaryota > Metazoa > Chordata > Actinopteri > Salmoniformes > Salmonidae > Oncorhynchus > Oncorhynchus clarkii. The sequence continues at coordinate 64,001,569 of NC_092164.1, forward strand.
CATGGTAAAACGTAGTATGTAGTTCCAGTAGTTAGCTACACTGCTACATGACAACAAGTAATGAACTACTGCAAACACTATCTAGATTTGATTTTAGTTCCACTACCACCAAGCTACTGCAAAATGTAGTTAATTTACTAGTAATCTGGTGCAGTAGCAGACACGGGGTCAGGTACGGGGCCAGGAGCCCATGGGATGGGAGCACCATGGGTACTCCTGTCCACTACCCTCCCTGTTAGCCCAGCTGGTAGCAGGTCTATGGGTTTTCCCAGGAGCCTCTGCTTCATCTCATAACTTTCCTTGGAAGGTCCTACAAGGCGGAGGAGATCTCCAACCTGATCGACGAGGACAGTAGGATAAATTATATTATACTTCTGAACCAGTTGATGAATTCTAATCTGTCGGTCACGATCGAGTGTCCATAGTGGGATTTCTTGAGTTCGTAGTCTTAAATGAAGCTTGTTGAAAAAAACCTGCAGCTTTTCCATAACCCCCTCTGGACTCTTCCCTTCAATGAAAACATAGTGGAGGTCTGAACCTTCAGCTGGCTTAACATCCATTTGAGTTGTGTGGCCTCCAAGAATGGAATCAATGTCCTTTTTCCTGACGCACTGGGCATAACGGAGCACATCTGTGTCCGTTATGAAGAAGACCTCACTGGGAGATGGGGTCTGGGAGATGGGTTCCACTGGTTTGGGGGATGGGGTCTGGGAGATGGGTTCCACTGGTTTGGGGGATGGGTTCCACTGGTTTGGGGGATGGGTTCCACTGGTCTGGGAGATGGGTTCCACTGGTTTGGGGGATGTGTTCCTGACATGGGTCAAGTTGTCCCCAACATACCCTGTTGCTTGTGGGCTGGGAAATGGGTTGCAGCGGATTGAGGATTTGGAAATGGCCCCAGAGGCATGGCTATTGAGACTGGATGGCGAAGGGCTGCTGTGGCGCAGGGTGTTTGTGTCCTGGGGTAAGACCTGCTGCAGTTGGGCCTTCACTGCAGTGAACTTCTGAAAGGAGCCCTGAATGGGTAGCTGGGGAATCTCGTTCACAGGCTGGAGCACCTCCTCGCTGTCCTTGGAGAACATGCTCACATCCAGATCGACCTTGACTGGCACGTCCACCTGCGACACACACATAACACATAAATAAAACAAGAGAAAAAATAGAACTCTTCTGCAATGCTCGTTGGTCTTGGAATGACCTACAAACGCCTTGAAAACTGAAGGTAGATGGTGTTGCTAACTGAGTTTAAAGCTCTGATTGAGAAGAAAAATGTTGTTGACCACTTATTGTTTTTAATGTAAAGTATTGTATGTACATGCTGACTACTTCGTCCAGACCTCTTGCCAGCTCAACTCGAAAAATAGTTTATTCCCTGGTAAATGAAAGGTTCAATAAAGGAAATTGTAACCATCCTTTTTACAGGACATGGATTGCAATATGATGTGTCTTTTTACTACCTCAGGCGTGTCAGCGTTCCTGATTTTAAGAGGAAAGTGTTGCCCATCCACTTCTAAGACATGGGTCCGCTGCGACACACGTGCAGCCACTGCAACAGAGAGGAGAGGTGGTTTTTACCACAAATGTACTGTATCCATATATTCTGTAGCAAATAGTACATTATCACAAACTAATATTAGACTATGTGTACCTAAAAAAAAATAGATATCTGTAGTTTCATCCATTCGATAAGCCTACCTTCTGGATCCTCAAATATGACAAAGGCCTGTCCTGGGCGGTAGGATGGAAACTGTACTCTCTTTACCTCTCCTCCCCCGTTCCCTGGTCGTTGGAAGTGTATTGTGAGCTTGTCAACCATTCTAACAGAGGCAAGGATATCGTCGGGGACGCCAAGCACCTCCACGGGTGTTCCCTCCATGACAATACTGGGGAAAGGGCATAGAGGTGAGCAATGACCACAGGTGACACCACCTCAGGTTGTAGCAGTCTTATTGGCTGAATGTGATATGCAACATCTGGGACTAGCATAAGCTAATCCAGCATGGAGGTGAAAAATTGTGTTTCATAAAGAAAGCATGTTTTCCCCCAAATTCCATTTAGTTTCTCCAGATTTCCGTTTCCCCCGAATATTTTCAGGTTTCAAAAAGAAAACATTTCAGAATTTAATGTTCTAAGTCCACAACAATGTTTAAACCACATCAGGAGACCATTTTAGAGGTCTGGGGGGAAAAATAAAGACATTTTAATGTTTTGGCGTGCAAGTGTGCACCAGGAAGAGACCATTGTTTGGCTAAGCAGTGTTTCTGTAGCACTCATGTGGTTGCAGAGTTCGTAAAATGACCACCTGGTTTGAAGCAAATAATCATTCTGCCAGGTAGGCTACTTTTTAATTAACATTCATTTGGGAAGGTTTTTGGGAAAACCTTTCCGTTTCTAACAGAAGGTTATCATTAGAATCGTCGCTAACGGATACGCAAAGTGTAGACAAGTGTGCAAATACCCACAGACCGGGGCATTCTTGTGACTTGCTTCGCAAATGAATGCATTTTCCAATAAGTCCAATTTGTTTTTGTTGATTTCCTACAAAGTTAATTTAAAAAAAATATATTGTTGAATTCTATTTTAATGTCTGGATTATATGATTCTGTCCACAATGTGGATTTTATAGTGCCCTAGATATGAGTGTATAGCCGGCTGCATAAGTTCCATTTGGACGGTAAGATGAAACGACTCAATATCGCAATCTGCCGGCCTCTCACGGAGTTGAGAGCAGACTAGAGGTTTTTTATTTTTTATTAACCTCTGACTCCTTTGAGTTGCTATGCGTCAATAACTAGTGATGGACACAAATCATCCTGAAGCATTGAGGTTTTTCAGCGAATTGTGTCAAATAGGTTCATTACTCGGGGCTTTGATCAACACAGTGTACACTAGTGGCACCTGCTGGTCAAAAGAATTTAGAGCAGCCATATTATTATAGATGATGTCCCACACCCCGCAGCGCGTCCGCAGCATAGCCTTTTTACCTTCTACCAGAGTAGAAGAGGGAGGCCCAACTCGGCGGAAAATCTGTCTCCCTCCGGCAGGAGGCGTTTTTCCCCCTTGTTTTGCCCACCAAACAAGGAGCTTTTGTATGCAGGTCAATGAGAGTGTGTCGAACTAAAAAATGTATGGCTTATTTGCTAAATGAGGTAAATTTGACTGAATAGAAGTTTCGTAATGCTTAAGTTGTTACGAGTGTACTGATATAAGTAGGACACGTGACATCCCGGCAACTTTGAGAAAAAAACACTTTATATCGGAGTTGTCTCGAGATGTCTATGCATATTCATGACATGAGGCTAGTAGCATAGCATCTCTCGGGTTGACGTCAACAACCCTCATCGAATATTCCAAATGTATCCACCAATCCAAAGAAAGGATAGGCGGGAGCAACACCGCTTTGTGGACAACGACTCCTATTGTTTTTTAAAACATTACTTTAAAAATGTAACATTAACCTAATAAAACATTTGTTGTGGGAATGACGAGCAGTAGGCCTAATACAATATCACAGCATATTGGCTATGTGCCTGGCCTGGTAATATTGTTCTTCTCAGACCATATTATATTTTAAAACTCAAGCTTTGATAACAAAATAGATCAGTTGGTGTAGCACTTGCAAGGCACAGCTGAGCATAAATTTAAATAATTTGCTTTTTTATTTTACTGGACTGATGGTACCTCCTGCATCTGTCATGGTGCTTTCAAGACAACTCAACAGGTCAAATCATGATGTCAGTGATCTGCAGGTCGGAAAGTCAGAGCTCTAGAAACATGCCCGAGTTTCCGACATGGAATTCTGAGTTGGATGACCATTCAAAACGATGGTCATCCAAGTTCCCAGTTGTCTTGAACGCACTGAATTCGGGAAGTCTGAGATTTCAGAGTAAAGAGTTCAGTTGTTTTGAACATGGCCTTATTCTCAGTGGGAGGAGGGAGCAAGAGAGCAGCAGAGGGTCCATCTGTCATGGTCCCTGCTCTCTCCTTCCTTTCCTCTGGTGAGACTGACCAGAGAGAGGGGACAGACAGTCTTCCACCTGATGGCGTATCTCGAGTCGTACCGCATAACCAATATGCAAGCATAGATTTGTGTTGTTCCTATGACCAGAGAAAGTGATATATTCCTCCATATTAAAATAACAAGAAAAAGGGCTATCGCTACACTTGTCTACTCATTCATTGCACCTGCAGCGCGATTGGGAGAAGGGCGTTTTATGTTTTGTAATAATGTTGAATAAAAACAGTGACAGTGGTGAAAAGAAAATTAAAACATACACACTCTTATCAACAGCAGCTCTTTTATATATTCTTTGACAGTCTCTCTTGCTATATTCTTTGACAGTCTCTCTCTGGTCATGCTATATTCTTTGACAGTCTCTCTCTGGTCATGCTATATTCTTTGACAGTCTCTCTCTGGTCATGGTTTTAATATTCTTTGACAGTCTCCTGGTTCCGACTATGCTATATTCTTTGAACAGTCTCTCTCTGGTCATGCTATATTCTTTGACAGTACACTGCTGGTCATGCTATATTCTTTGACACATGCTATATTCTTTGACAGTCTCTGGTCATGCTAAACGTACCATCACTAGTCATGCTATATTCTTTGAGGTTGAACGGTCATGCTATATTCTTTGAAATGGCCGATGCTATATTCTTTGACAGTCTCTCTCTGGCCAATATTCTTTGACAGTCTCTTCTGGTCATGCTATATTCTTTAATCGGCATGCTATATTCTTTGACAGTCTCTCTCTGGTCATGGCCGATTACATTGCAATCCACTGTTTCGGTACACTGCTTACTGCCTTGCGTGGGTCAGGCTGTTATTTTCAAGTGCAGCAAGGAACCAAGGTAAGGTGCTAGCTAGCATTAAACGTATCTTATAAAAACAATAAATCTTAACATAATCACTAGTTAACTACACATGGTTGATGATATTACTAGTTTATCTAGCTTGTCCTGCGTTGCATGTAATCGATGCGGTGCCTGTTAATTTATCATTGAATCACAGTCTACTTCGCCAAACAGGTGATTTAAAAAGCGCATTCGCGAAAAAAGCACTGTCGTTGCACCAATGTACCTAACCATAAACATCAACGTCTTTCTTAAAATCAATACACAAGTATATTTTTTTAAACCTGCATATTTAGTTAAAAGAAATTCATGTTAGCAGGCAATATTAAACTAGAGAAATTGTGTCACATCTCTTGCGTTCATTGCACGCAGAGTCAGGGTATATGCAACAGTTTGGGCCGCCTGGCTCGTTGAGAACTAATTTGCCCGAATTTTACGTAATTATGACATAACATTGAAGGTTGTCTAATGTAACAGGAATATTTAGACTTAGGGATGCCACCCGTTAGATAAAATACGGAACGGTTCCGTATTTCACTGAAATAATAAACGTTTTGTTTTCGAAATGATCGTTTCCGGATTCGACCATATTAATGACCTAAGACTCGTATTTCTGTGAGTTATTATGTTATAGTTAAGTCTATGATTTGATATTTGATAGAGCAGTCTGACTGAGCGGTGGTAGGCAGCAGCAGGCTCATAAGCATTCATTTAAACAGCACTTTTGTGCGTTTGCCAGCAGCTCTTCGCTGTCCTTCAAGCATTGTGCTGTTTATGACTTCTGCACTGTTGGAGCGAAGAACACAAGCATTTTGCTACACCTGCAATAACATCTGCTAAACATCTGTATGCGACCAATACAATTTGATTTGAGTGGTAGAGGAAGATGGGTACAGGGTGAGGGATCCTGAGAGGATTCCTGTGAGTAGGCAGAGACCAAGAGAGTGATGCTAAGAATATGTGCTTCAGTAAGGTGGGCTTTTTAGCATTCATAGCCATGGTTGTCAATTATACTGCAGAAATGGATCAGAAGTGACAGAAAATATAAGTTGTGGAGGCAGTAGCTGACAAATACTCGGGATTGTGAGGATTTACTGCAGAACGGCTGCTTTGGGTGTTGAGTGGTAAGTGGTCTGTCCTCTCAGACTATCAGTCTGGAGTAGTATTAGATCGGGTTAAATAGTGGAAGGGGTGGTGTTTTTTTTTGTTGTTGTGAGGGCTATTAGTTGGCAGGGCAATTTTCCTTGTTTCCAATGTTGTATTACCATAACAAAAATGTAACGTAGGGAAGGTCGTGAATGGCATCATACCAGTACAGTACAGTAGGTGGCGGTGTCTACAACTAAAAGTTGGATGCGATCAGCCAACCAAATCCTAAAGAAGTACAGCTGTGGTTTTATTTGATTTAATAACGTTTTATTAAAATGTATGGATTTCAGCAGACAAAGCACGGCACGCAAAAACATACAGTAGGTACACGGTAAGGGTTTTAGAATGTTTTAAAAAATAAGTATCGACGCATTGCAACTAGAAAGACCATAAACAAACTAGCCTGTGGTCCTTGGCAATGTAAAGTGAAGAACTGGAATGTAACTGAAAAGTAATTATTGACAGCACGCAATATTATTGCATTAAATTAACTGTGTATAGATGTGAGTTATCTACGTTTAATCAATCAATGTGATTTGTTTAAGTTTGGCAATATTGTAATCCGATTCCCAATTTCCCTCTCCCGTTTTTCACTAAGAAAACACTGAAAATATACTTGATGTAAAATATTATGCATTAACAACAAACATGTTTTTATTATCCTTCAAAAAGTTGTTATTTGAATCAAACTTACCTATATCGGGTTGTCGGTTTGTTCAAAATAAGGTCGTCACCACTGAAGTATGGTCGTACTATGCATTTCGAGAAAAGTGAAAAGTTGTCAGCGTCACGCATAGACTGATGCCGCGTTCAGATGCTAATCGGAACTAGGAAACTCGTACATTTCCGACTTGTTATCCGTTGACGCGGGCACGTGTATAACTATACCCAGTTAGCAACTCGGAAATTTCAGAGTGAACGCGACAGAGTCTATGGCGTTGCTGCTGACAACCTTTCACTTTCGATTCTCTCGAAATGCACAGGGACACCATAACTCCTCCTTCTTCCTCTATTTCTTTAAGTTATATTGGCGAATCGCAACCAACTGACAGGTGCTCACACCGAAACCTACTTCACTGGAGTGTGAGGCCAGTCACTCCCTATCTATACCACTATATTCTCTAAACTAACCCTGCATTTCTAATCAAATGTAATCTCACTACTAACCTCACTACTCCCATCACCCACACACAAAATACCACCCACTCCCCATTACGTCCAACCTCTCTGACCCTGTCAAACAACCTCTCTCTTTCTACATAATATAATAATTTCACAATATAATAATACATGTTCAACCGTTTCCGCTACCGTGCAGCCATTACACATCCCTGTACCATGTTTCCCTATCAAATGTGAAGAGGAATACAATCCCACATGTCCTAATCTCATCCTGCACGACATAACTCCCTCCCTTCTGTTCCCATTATATGACACTATCTCCCGTGCAGATTTCCTTGTACTATAAATATGTCTTCCCTTACTACTTTCGTCCCATTGTATCTGCCAGCAATCTAACCCGTTTTTCAGAATCAACGTTTTAATTTCCCCTCTGAACAACCTCACCTGTAAATCCACAATATTATTTGTCTCTGCTCTTTGTGTTGTTATATTTACTACATCATGTCCATAAACTCCTGTATGACCAGAATCCAATAGATGTGAATACCATTTCCTTGTTACCCTAACAACAGCATCATTATGTCTACCCATAAATCCTCACATTCTGACCTCCCAGATCGTAAACTACACAGTCCCAACATATTACTGACCTTCTTGGTTACAACTCCTCTATCCATTGCAAGCTAACAATTATGGCAACCATTTCTGTTGAATATACAGATAAGTCATGTGTTAGTATCTTGCATAGATTAACATTAAACTCAGGAATAAATTCACCTGCTCCTGTCTTCCCATTCATTCATCCATTCTTTCTGAACAATTCTATCATTAAAATCAAAAGGGGTGCTGTCAAAAAGCAATATGACAATATGTCACATATTATTCTGTGATCATTTGTGATTTGAATCTTGAGTTGATATATTTTGATAAAGCTAGCACAACTTCTTACCTATCGTTTTGCAGTGACTGCCAGTGTCTTACCTATCCTTTTGCAGTGGAGCCAATAGAGGGAAAGAGCCTATAGAGAGCTGTGGTCCTCGAGGGGAGGAGCCAATAGAGGGGAAGAGCCTATAGAGAGCTGTGGTCCTCGAGGGGAGGAGCCAATAGAGGGGAAGAGCCTATAGAGAGCTGTGGTCCTCGAGGGGAGGAGCCAATAGAGGGGAATCGTAGTTTATTAGTGTATCCTGTAGTTTATTAGTGTTGAGATGTGGTCTATCTGCTGTATCCTGTAGTTTATTAGTGTTGAGATGTGGTCTATCTATCTGCTGTATCCTGTAGTTTATTAGTGTTGAGATGTGGTCTATCTGCTGTATCTTGTAGTTTATTAGTGTTGAGATGTGGTCTATCTGCTGTATCCTGTAGTTTATTAGTGTTGAGATGTGATCTATCTGCTGTATCCTGTAGTTTATGAGTGTTGAGATGTGGTCTATCTGCTGTATCCTGTAGTTTATTAGTGTTGAGATGTGGTCTATCTATCTGCTGTATCCTGTAGTTTATTAGTGTTGAGATGTGGTCTATCTGCTGTATCCTGTAGTTTATTAGTGTTGAGATGTGGTCTATCTGCTGTATCCTGTAGTTTATTAGTGTTGAGATGTGGTCTATCTATCTGCTGTATCCTGTAGTTTATTAGTGTTGAGATGTGGTCTATGTGGTATCCTGTATCCTGTATCCTGTAGTTTATTAGTGTTGAGATGTGGTCTATCTATCTGCTGTATCCTGTAGTTTATTAGTGTTGAGATGTGGTCTATCTGCTGTATCCTGTAGTTTATTATTGTTGAGATGTGGTCTATCAATCTGCTGTATCCTGTAGTTTATTAGTGTTGAGATGTGGTCTATCTGCTGTATCCTGTAGTTTATTAGTGTTGAGATGTGGTCTATCTGCTGTATCCTGTAGTTTATTAGTGTTGAGATGTGGTCTATCTATCTGCTGTATCCTGTAGTTTATTAGTGTTGAGATGTGGTCTATCTATCTGCTGTATCCTGTAGTTTATTAGTGTTGAGATGTGGTCTATCTATCTGCTGTATCCTGTAGTTTATTAGTGTTGAGATGTGGTCTATCTGCTGTATCCTATAGTTTATTAGTGTTGAGATGTGGTCTATCTGCTGTATCCTGTAGTTTATTAGTGTTGAGATGTGGTCTATCTATCTGCTGTATCCTGTAGTTTATTAGTGTTGAGATGTGGTCTATCTATCTGCTGTATCCTGTAGTTTATTAGTGTTGAGATGTGGTCTATCTATCTGCTGTATCCTGTAGTTTATTAGTGTTGACATGTGGTCTATCTATCTGCTGTATCCTGTAGTTTATTAGTGTTGAGATGTGGTCTATCTATCTGCTGTATCCTGTAGTTTATTAGTGTTGAGATGTGGTCTATCTGCTGTATCCTGTAGTTTATTAGTGTTGAGATGTGGTCTATCTGCTGTATCCTGTAGTTTATTAGTGTTGAGATGTGGTCTATCTATCTGCTGTATCCTGTAGTTTATTAGTGTTGAGATGTGGTCTATCTATCTGCTGCATCCTGTAGTTTATTAGTGTTGAGATGTGGTCTATCTATCTGCTGTATCCTGTAGTTTATTAGTGTTGAGATGTGGTCTATCTATCTGCTGTATCCTGTAGTTTATTAGTGTTGAGATGTTGTCTATCTGCTGTATCCTGTAGTTTATTAGTGTTGAGATGTGGTCTATCTGCTGTATCCTGTAGTTTATTAGTGTTGAGATGTGGTCTATCTATCTGCTGTATCCTGTAGTTTATTAGTGTTGAGATGTGGTCTATCTATCTGCTGTATCCTGTAGTTTATTAGTGTTGAGATGTGGTCTATCTGCTGTATCCTATAGTTTATTAGTGTTGAGATGTGGTCTATCTGCTGTATCCTGTAGTTTATTAGTGTTGAGATGTGGTCTATCTATCTGCTGTATCCTGTAGTTTATTAGTGTTGAGATGTGGTCTATCTATCTGCTGTATCCTGTAGTTTATTAGTGTTGAGATGTGGTCTATCTATCTGCTGTATCCTGTAGTTTATTAGTGTTGAGATGTGGTCTATCTATCTGCTGTATCCTGTAGTTTATTAGTGTTGAGATGTGGTCTATCTATCTGCTGTATCCTGTAGTTTATTAGTGTTGAGATGTGGTCTATCTGCTGTATCCTGTAGTTTATTAGTGTTGAGATGTGGTCTATCTATCTGCTGTATCCTGTAGTTTATTAGTGTTGAGATGTGGTCTATCTGCTGTATCCTGTAGTTTATTAGTCTTGAGATGTGGTCTATCTGCTGTATCCTGTAGTTTATTAGTGCTGAGATGTGGTCTATCTATCTGCTGTATCCTGTCGTTTATTAGTGTTGAGATGTGGTCTATCTGCTGTATCCTGTAGTTTATTAGTGTTGAGATGTGGTCTATCTATCTGCTGTATCCTGTAGTTTATTAGTGTTGAGATGTGGTCTATCTATCTGCTGCATCCTGTAGTTTATTAGTGTTGAGATGTGGTCTATCTGCTGTATCCTGTAGTTTATTAGTGTTGAGATGTGGTCTATCTATCTGCTGTATCCTGTAGTTTATTAGTGTTGAGATGTGGTCTATCTATCTGCTGTATCCTGTAGTTTATTAGTGTTGAGATGTGGTCTATCTGCTGTATCCTGTAGTTTATTAGTGTTGAGATGTGGTCTATCTGCTGTATCCTGTAGTTTATTAGTGTTGAGATGTGGTCTATCTATCTGCTGTATCCTGTAGTTTATTAGTGTTGAGATGTGGTCTATCTATCTGCTGTATCCTGTAGTTTATTAGTGTTGAGATGTGGTCTATCTATCTGCTGTATCCTGTAGTTTATTAGTGTTGAGATGTGGTCTATCTATCTGCTGTATCCTGTAGTTTATTAGTGTTGAGATGTTGTCTATCTGCTGTATCCTGTAGTTTATTAGTGTTGAGATGTGGTCTATCTGCTGTATCCTGTAGTTTATTAGTGTTGAGATGTGGTCTATCTATCTGCTGTATCCTGTAGTTTATTAGTGTTGAGATGTGGTCTATCTGCTGTATCCTGTAGTTTATTAGTGTTGAGATGTGGTCTATCTATCTGCTGTATCCTGTAGTTTATTAGTGTTGAGATGTGATCTATCTATCTGCTGTATCCTGTAGTTTATTAGTGTTGAGATGTTGTCTATCTGCTGTATCCTGTAGTTTATTAGTGTTGAGATGTGGTCTATCTGCTGTATCCTGTAGTTTATTAGTGTTGAGATGTGGTCTATCTGCTGTATCCTGTAGTTTATTAGTGTTGAGATGTGGTCTATCTGCTGTATCCTGTAGTTTATTAGTGTTGAGATGTGGTCTATCTATCTGCTGTATCCTGTAGTTTATTAGTGTTGAGATGTGGTCTATCTATCTGCTGTATCCTGTAGTTTATTAGTGTTGAGATGTGGTCTATCTATCTGCTGTATCCTGTAGTTTATTAGTGTTGAGACGTGGTCTATCTATCTGCTGTATCCTGTAGTTTATTAGTGTTGAGATGTGGTCTATCTGCTGTATCCTGTAGTTTATTATTGTTGAGATGTGGTCTATCTATCTGCTGTATCCTGTAGTTTATTAGTGTTGAGATGTGGTCTATCTGCTGTATCCTGTAGTTTATTAGTGTTGAGATGTGGTCTATCTGCTGTATCCTGTAGTTTATTAGTGTTGAGATGTGGTCTATCTATCTGCTGTATCCTGTAGTTTATTAGTGTTGAGATGTGGTCTATCTGCTGTATCCTGTAGTTTATTAGTGTTGAGATGTGGTCTATCTGCTGTATCCTGTAGTTTATTAGTGTTGAGATGTGGTCTATCTATCTGCTGTATCCTGTAGTTTATTAGTGTTGAGATGTGGTCTATCTGCTGTATCCTGTAGTTTATTAGTGTTGAGATGTGGTCTATCTATCTGCTGTATCCTGTAGTTTATTAGTGTTGAGATGTGGTCTATCTATCTGCTGTATCCTGTAGTTTATTAGTGTTGAGATGTGGTCTATCTATCTGCTGTATCCTGTAGTTTATTAGTGTTGAGATGTGGTCTATCTATCTGCTGTATCCTGTAGTTTATTAGTGTTGAGATGTGGTCTATCTATCTGCTGTATCCTGTAGTTTATTAGTGTTGAGATGTGGTCTATCTGCTGTATCCTGTAGTTTATTAGTGTTGAGATGTGGTCTATCTATCTGCTGTATCCTGTAGTTTATTAGTGTTGAGATGTGGTCTATCTATCTGCTGTATCCTGTAGTTTATTAGTGTTGAGATGTGGTCTATCTATCTGCTGTATCCTGTAGTTTATTAGTGTTGAGATGTGGTCTATCTGCTGTATCCTGTAGTTTATTAGTGTTGAGATGTGGTCTATCTATCTGCTGTATCCTGTAGTTTATTAGTGTTGAGATGTGGTCTATCTGCTGTATCCTGTAGTTTATTAGTGTTGAGATGTGGTCTATCTGCTGTATCCTGTAGTTTATTAGTGTTGAGATGTGGTCTATCTATCTGCTGTATCCTGTAGTTTATTAGTGTTGAGATGTGGTCTATCTATCTGCTGTATCCTGTAGTTTATTAGTGTTGAGATGTGGTCTATCTATCTGCTGTATCCTGTAGTTTATTAGTGTTGAGATGTGGTCTATCTATCTGCTGTATCCTGTAGTTTATTAGTGTTGAGATGTGGTCTATCTATCTGCTGTATCCTGTAGTTTATTAGTGTTGAGATGTGGTCTATCTATCTGCTGTATCCTGTAGTTTATTAGTGTTGAGATGTGGTCTATCTGCTGTATCCTGTAGTTTATTAGTGTTGAGATGTGGTCTATCTATCTGCTGTATCCTGTAGTTTATTAGTGTTGAGATGTGGTCTATCTATCTGCTGTATCCTGTAGTTTATTAGTGTTGAGATGTGGTCTATCTATCTGCTGTATCCTGTAGTTTATTAGTGTTGAGATGTGGTCTATCTGCTGTATCCTGTAGTTTATTAGTGTTGAGATGTGGTCTATCTATCTGCTGTATCCTGTAGTTTATTAGTGTTGAGATGTGGTCTATCTGCTGTATCCTGTAGTTTATTAGTGTTGAGATGTGGTCTATCTGCTGTATCCTGTAGTTTATTAGTGTTGAGATGTGGTCTATCTATCTGCTGTATCCTGTAGTTTATTAGTGTTGAGATGTGGTCTATCTATCTGCTGTATCCTGTAGTTTATTAGTGTTGAGATGTGGTCTATCTATCTGCTGTATCCTGTAGTTTATTAGTGTTGAGATGTGGTCTATCTGCTGTATCTTGTAGTTTATTAGTGTTGAGATGTGGTCTATCTGCTGTATCCTGTAGTTTATTAGTGTTGAGATGTGATCTATCTGCTGTATCCTGTAGTTTATTAGTGTTGAGATGTGGTCTATCTTCTGTATCCTGTAGTTTATTAGTGTTGAGATGTGATCTTTCTATCTGCTGTATCCTGTAGTTTATTAGTGTTGAGATGTGGTCTATCTATCTGCTGTATCCTGTAGTTTATTAGTGTTGAGATGTGGTCTATCTGCTGTATCCTGTAGTTTATTAGTGTTGAGATGTGGTCTATCTGCTGTATCCTGTAGTTTATTAGTGTTGAGATGTGGTCTATCTGCTGTATCCTGTAGTTTATCAGTGTTGAGATGTGGTCTTTCTATCTGCTGTATCCTGTATCCTGTAGTTTATTAGTGTTGAGATGTGGTCTATCTGCTGTATCCTGTAGTTTATCAGTGTTGAGATGTGGTCTTTCTATCTGCTGTATCCTGTAGTTTATTAGTGTTGAGATGTGGTCTATCTATCTGCTGTATCCTGTAGTTTATTAGTGTTGAGATGTGGTCTATCTATCTGCTGTATCCTGTAGTTTATTAGTGTTGAGATGTTGTCTATCTGCTGTATCCTATAGTTTATTAGTGTTGAGATGTGGTCTATCTGCTGTATCCTGTAGTTTATTAGTGTTGAGATGTGGTCTATCTATCTGCTGTATTCTGTAGTTTATTAGTGTTGAGATGTGGTCTATCTGCTGTATCCTGTAGTTTATTAATGTTGAGATGTTGTCTATCTGCTGTATCCTGTAGTTTATTAGTGTTGAGATGTGGTCTATCTATCTGCTGTATCCTGTAGTTTATTAGTGTTGAGATGTGGTCTTTCTATCTGCTGTATAGTATATTTTTTGTTGTTGCTGTTTTATTGATTAAAATAAATACTGTGTATTATTTCCCCTGTACTGTAATGTCCACTAGGGGACAGTAGGGGACAGGCCTGAAGCTACACCCAGGTAGGCCTATTCTGGTGGCTATGAAATAAAACCAGATTTACTGTAGCTGCAGCCCAGTCATCCACAAGTTGTGTGATAGACTATCTAGCATACTGAAGACAGCAAGATTCAGGCCTACCTGTCTCAGTTTACTCTCTGTAGTCATCTGTAAAAACAAATTTGGGGAATTTGCGAATTACATACTCATTCGGCCAACTTAATGAATTATATGGAGTATCCTATCTTCCCCATTCAAATTCTACTTCTTCTTGGCCTTTTCAATTCAAATTCAGACTGTGTTGACCAATGCGATCTGACCACAACCCGACCCTCTTTGTAGTGGAACATACAATAAAGAGCAGCTGGAAATGTATTCAGTAATGGCTTTGATGGTGGGTGGTGACTGCGGTCACAGAGGACTTACACAGAGGACTGGCATGGTGGATGACTCAGAATACATAATTACTACATTAGACAACAATAATCTCTCTCTCTCTCTCTCTCTCTCTCTCTCTCTCTCTCTCTTTTCTCTCTCTTTCTCTCTCTGTCTCTCTCTTTCTCTCTCTTTCTCTCTCTCTCTTTCTCTCTCTCTCTCTCTCTCTCTTTGTTTTTTAAAATTAATTTTATTTATACAGGTTTTTCTCATTGAGATATCATCTCTTTTCCAAGACAGACCTGGTCCAATAGCTGTGTTTGTCTATGGAAATGCTGACTGTCTCTCCAGTTGCAGTGGTTTGCATGCAGATGGACTGACTACCAGGCCTTAAACACTTGCATCTGTGTTTGTAATAGAACAGCATTCGTTTGTTTCAGTGTCTTGTCTAAATCATGGCAGTTGGGAATTTAGCGGTGTATTCTTTATAACGAAAATGCCTGGGGAAAGAGTTTAGTGTGACACACAGGGCAGTTCTCAAACCCCATCGGTAGAGGGTCCAGTCTAGAGGTATTAGACTTTACGCAACAGGTTAAGAGAGGCTAAGGTTAGAAAAAGAGCCATTAATTTGACAAAAGTTGGATCCCTTCTTGCCATGACCCTGGTAGAACAATAGAAATGGCATGCACCGAACACCCGTTTTAACCCTTTCACTCTTGGAAGCACTGTACCCATCTGTGATCATGTCCTGCATGTGGCTATAATGTAATTTCATCTCTTTTAAATGTATTTGTATAACTTAATTTAAGGAAATCGGCTCAAATTCATTTTAATAATGTACTAGACCTATGGCAATTCAAGTTTGTCCAGGCATGAATAGTCATCCATCTAATGGACTTTGTCATTGTCTATGTCACGGATCCTTCCGGAACTGTGTCATTACACACACCTGGTCCCCAGTTACCAAATGTGCCCTTTGGTTCACCGTTGGGCTGTCGATTATTATTCCAATGTCCGGTGTGCCTGTGAGTACCTGTGCCTTGTTGTTTTGGCTTTTGTGACGCTTGTATTGCGTAGATGGTTACGGGTCCCGTCCCGTGTGTTAATCATTGTGCTCTTGTGTATTTATTCCAGGTACTCCTCGCTCTTTTGTTTGGGTCTCAACCCTGTGTTTTGTACACGTGTTTGTTTGGTCTTCGTCTCCATGCTTTTACATGGCTGTAATTTGGGTAAATAAATATTACGCATTCCTGCGCCTGTCTCCCGATCAATTTATACCAACGTGACAGTCTACTCTGAGACCTGTGTATATATGAGTAGTAGTAGTTATGTTAAAGGACAATGGGGCGGCTTCCCGGACACAGATTAAGCATAGTTCTGGACTAAAAAGCCCAATGGAGAATCTATATTTTGAATCCAGCACTAGGTCTAATCTATGTCTGGGAGACTGGCCACTTTTAATTCCTCCTTGACTCTTCTTAAATCGGCCTGAAGCAGGAGGAAGAGGTCAGATTCTGTCATTAATCTTTTAACTTTGTAACCCTAGTGACGGCACAGCAACCACTGCTCTACGCAGTCAGTGCTCTTAATCCCTAATCTACCTAACTGAGTTCTGGGTACTAGCATCATGTTTAACTCCCCTGGGCTTCTCAAGGCACGGTGACGGAGTTTAGTCTGTCTCAGCAGACGAGGTTAGAGGTGGAGATTTTCACGTGGAAAAGGGTGAGATGGACTTTTTATTCTAGGAAATAATATAATAATTGTAATAGTATAGTTCAACCCATCACCAGATCCACCAGAACCACAAAAATACATCTGTCCTCGTTACCCAGCTGTGGAGTGATACAGAGGGGAGGGTGTTTAGGCTTTGTATCTGAAGGTTATGTAAGGGCTGATGTGAATGTTGTCTTTGTTTTGTGTCCGCATGCTGCACACTCCTCATCAGCTGACTGCCTTGTGCACTGGGACTGGATGGACAAGATACACACCTTCGCACTCAACTCATGTCCTTTTGTATTCATGGAGAGTAAATGTCAGGACTGCATGCAGAATGTGCATGTTTGTACATTCATGCCAGTGTGTCTATGCACATAATTGCATGTCTGGTCCATATGGGTTGCATCCCAAAATGGCACCCTATTCCCTTTAGAGTGCACTACTTTTGACTAGGACACATTGGGCTCTGGTGAAAAGTAGTGCACTATGTAGGGAATGGGGTACCATTTGGGACGCCTATATGTTTGTTCCAGTGGATTGCCAGCCACCAAAACGGTCCCAGATACAAAAAGAGAACATGAGAGATGTATTTTTAACTAGGCAGGCCGGTTACGAAAAAGTTCTTATTTTTACAGTTATGGCCTACCCCGGCCAAACCCTAACCGGGACGAAACTGGGCCAATTGTGCACTGCCCAATGAGACTCCCAATTATGGCCAGTTGTGATACAGCCCAGGATCAAACCAGAGTCTGTAGTGACGCCTCTAGCACTGAGATGCAGTGCCTTAGACCGCTGTGCCACTCAGAAGCCCTGCGATACAGCTTAGTCTCCAGCTGGTCCACATAACAATGAAGTCTGTTATGAAGTAATGTAGATCTGAGTCCGTACCACAAAGCATCTCGGAGTAGGAGTGCTGCTGATCTAGGATCAGTTTAGAGTTTAATGAATAAGATAATATGGACAGTTCCTAGATCAGGGATCCTACTCTGAGACACTTTGTGGGATTTATATTTATTATAGATCCCTCTTCCCAGGGCCCAGCAAAATTAGGGCAGTTATAAAAATTTAAAAAAACATTAAAATACATTCACAGATTTCACAACACACTGTGTGCCCTCAGGCCCCCCCTACTCCACCACTACCACATATCTACTGTATCCATGCGTGTGCATAGTGGATATGTTATCGTGTGTGTGGGTGTGTGTGTGTGTATCTATGTGTCTGTCTGTGTTTGTGATGCTTCACAGTCCCCACTGTTCCATGAACTTGATTTTTATCTGTTTAAAAAAAATAAAAATAAAATTTTACTGTTTGCATCAGTTACTTGATGTGGAATAGACTTCCATGTAGTCATGGCTCTATCGTTGCTGGCACGCATGCCTTTTACACACAATGTATATAGACTCTTTCTTTTGTTCTACTGTGTTATTGACTTGTTTATTGTTTACTCCATGTGTAACTCTGTTGTCTGTTCACACTGCTATGCTTTATCTTGGCCAGGTCGCAGTTGTAAATGAGAACTTGTTCTCAACTAGCCTCCCTGGTTTAATAAAGGTGTTCTCAACTAGCCTACCTGGTTAAATAAAGGTGTTCTCAACTAGCCTACCTGGTTAAATGAAGGTGTTCTCAACTAGCCTACCTGGTTAAATAAAGGTGTTCTCAACTAGCCTCCCTGGTTTAATAAAGGTGTTCTCAACTAGCCTACCTGGTTAAATAAAGGTGTTCTCAACTAGCCTCCCTGGTTTAATAAAGGTGTTCTCAACTAGCCTACCTGGTTAAATAAAGGTGTTCTCAACTAGCCTCCCTGGTTTAATAAAGGTGTTCTCAACTAGCCTACCTGGTTTAATAAAGGTGTTCTCAACTAGCCTACCTGGTTAAATAAAGGTGTTCTCAACTAGCCTACCTGGTTTAATAAAGGTGTTCTCAACTAGCCTACCAGGTTTAATAAAGGTGTTCTCAACTAGCCTACCTGGTTTAATAAAGGTGTTCTCAACTAGCCTACCTGGTTAAATGAAGGTGTTCTCAACTAGCCTACCTGGTTAAATAAAGGTGTTCTCAACTAGCCTACCTGGTTAAATAAAGGTGTTCTCAACTAATCTACCTGGTTAAATAAAGGTGTTCTCAACTAGCCTACCTGGTTTAATAAAGGTGTTCTCAACTAGCCTACCTGGTTAAATGAAGGTGTTCTCAACTAGCCTACCTGGTTAAATAAAGGTGTTCTCAACTAGCCTACCTGGTTAAATAAAGGTGTTCTCAACTAGCCTACCTGGTTAAATAAAGGTGTTCTCAACTAGCCTACCTGGTTAAATAAAGGTGTTCTCAACTAGCCTACCTGGTTAAATAAAGGTGTTCTCAACTAGCCTACCTGGTTAAATAAAGGTGTTCTCAACTAGCCTACCTGGTTTAATAAAGGTGTTCTCAACTAGCCTACCTGGTTAAATGAAGGTGTTCTCAACTAGCCTACCTGGTTAAATAAAGGTGTTCTCAACTAGCCTACCTGGTTAAATAAAGGTGTTCTCAACTAGCCTACCTGGTTAAATAAAGGTGTTCTCAACTAGCCTACCTGGTTAAATAAAGGTGAAATAAAAAATATATGTTTCATAGTGTAGTTTCTTCTTCTTTGTATTCAGTTTAGTCACATGATTTTTCAATTTGAAATATGTTTGCCAATCGGTTGTGCAGCCAGACTTATTTGCCATTCCTTTTGCCTCATCCCTCTCTACAATACCATTTTTCAAATCCTCATCAATCCAAGGGGATTTAACGGTTTTTAGTCATTTTCTTAACGGGTCCATTGCTTATTAGTAACTGGAATAAGCAACTTCATAAATGTGTCAAGTGCAGCGTCTGTTTGCTCCTCATTACACACCACGGACCAACGCATATTCTTTACATCAACAACATAGGAAACACTACAAAAACGTATTGTATGACCTATGGGGCCCTATGGTGATTTAGGGTCTTACAAGGTTGTAATCTGTTAATAATGAAGACCGAATCCAGCCAGGCCTTGGGCTGCTTTTGTAGAACACAGCTGATCCCTTTCACCTGACCTGCTCACTGAGATGAGAGATATTCTTACAGGGGTCATGAATGCAAGTGTGGTCAGGAATTAGTATCTGCCCATTTTCTATCATTCAACTTGTTTTGCATTGAATTCAAGGCCAGCTGTTGGGCTGCGTTTTAAGCAGGCCGAATTGGGCTTCCAGTGTAGAAGCAGCATGAGACTTTAAGCTTTTAGGGGTCACAAAATTGCGGCAAAGCAAATGTGAGACCTGAAAGCTTTAAATGCACTTAACATTTGTATAGGTACAGCCCTAAGTGAAACCAGCAGTTGTGGATGGGTGCTGTACTTAATTTTTTTAACCTTTTATTTAACTATACAAGTCAGTTATTAACACATTCTTATTTTCAATGGCAGCCTAGGAACAGTGGGTTAACTGGTCTAGGAACAGTGGGTTAACTGGTCTAGGAACAGTGGGTTAACTGCCTTGTTCAGGGGCAGAACAATTTTTTTTTATCTCATCAGCTCTGGGATTCAATCTTGCAACGTTTCGGTTACAAGTCCAAAGCTCTAACCACTAGGCTACCTGCCCCCCCCCCCCCCCCCCACTGCTGTACAGTGAGGGGGAAAAGTATTTGATCCCCTGCTGATTTTGTATGTTTGCCCACTGACAAAGAAATGATCAGTCTATAATTTTAATGGTAGGTTTATTTGAACAGTGAGAGACAGAATAATAACAATAAAATCCAGAAAAGTGCATGTAAAAAATGTTATTAATTGATTTGCAATTTTAATGATTTTTTTTTTTTTTTTTTTTTTTTTTTTTTTTCCCCTCACTGTACTGTAAGATCTATTCAATGGGACATATGTAGTTATTGTTTACTTTCACATGCATCATTCTGAAGATGAATAGCCTATCTGTTTAGAAATGATTCCCTGAGCAGATTTCAAGAACATGATTTTCCCCACAGCATTCTCTTATATGCAAACCCTCAGACCTCAGACCCTGCAAACCTCTCTCTCTCTGCCTCTCTCTCCCTCTCTATGTGACTCCATTAATCCTTCCATAAACGTCTCTAGTCTGCATATTTCCCCTCCTCTCCTCCTCGGTGCCCTGCCAACCACAGTCAGGATAACTTCCTCTTTCCTTCTCTCTCTTCCTCCCATGACACACGGGGAGAGATTAAGTCCAGGTTATTTCTGGAGGCCAGATCCCTGTCTAAGAGTCTTATCACACCGTTGAATGTACCATGACTGTGCAGTTGAAGTGAGGACAGGTGGGGACACGTGACCCAGATGATGCTCCACCAAAATCATGCCATTAATGACCAGTACAAGCAATAATAACCATGTCTGCCACAGTATGGTTGTGTCCCAAATGGCACCCTATTCCCTTTTGTGCTCTGGTCAAAAGTAGTGCACTACATAGGGAATAGGGTGCTATGTGGGACTTATACTAAGAGGCAGGTTGACGTTTATTAGTGTGAGCCTTGTTCTGGAAGCAAATTTCCACTAGATATTTTATTGTCTATACTGTAAAAAATGAATGACTCTGCTTCATGTTCTTAATTTAAGTTTAGGGTTAGGCCCTTTTTGTTTTATTACATGTAGCCCATGTATCTTATGCTGTCTGCACAGAAATAATATGACATGCCATACTATTTTGGTCCAGACAGCATCAGATACATGGTCTACACATACTGAGACAGAGGGGCTCTGATTCACTCGTTCAGATGCTTTATCTGAGATAATGATGTTGTTTTTCTTTTGGAGTGCATCTCAGTCAAATAAACGATCAATATTTCAATATTTTATTTGACCGGCAAGAAGATACAAGGTGGCTACTTTGAATAATTTTAATTTAAACACTTTTTTGATTACTACATGATTCCATATGTGTTATTTCATCGTTTTGATGTCTTCACTATTATAGAAAATAGTAAAAAATTAAGAAAAGCGTTTACATATTTAAGTGCTTTGTTAGTATGTATAAGTAGTATAGTATAAATAGTGTAGTGTGTTTCGTTAGTTTGCTAGCTATTAATTTTTTCAAATGTAGCATTTTCGAATTCAACTGTTAACGTTAGCCAACGACGCCAACGGGTGCTACTGCTAACAGTAAGGTTAGCTAACGTTGTTAGCTATTGAAAAATAACATCACCATGAACAGGATCAAGACGTGTACCATGAAGAAAGATGGTAACATTAGCCAACGACGCCAACGGGTACTACCAACGGGTACTACTGCTAACAGTAGTACCCGTTAGAAAATAACATCACCATGAACAGGATCAAGACGTGTACCATGAAGAAAGATGGTAACATTTCAGAGAAGAGCAGTCAGCTCCTCAAAACATTGCTGTGCAGCTCCTCTGTCAAATTCTCCAGTCTGTCATTCCACTCTTTCCCTGCCGATGATGAGCTACAAAAGAACTGGGTGATCAACATCTGATGAGACAACTTCAGCATCGCCAAAACGCTCTTTTGTTGAAATGTTTACTGGATCACCAAGACCTGTAAATAGATCAACACTCTGAGCACGTCAGCCTGCCTTGTCTTCTGCTGATTTCATGTCCTTATGATTGCTACAATCAACCCATTTTACACTGACATTGACAGTCTTTTTTTATCCTTGACATCCCAGTTGTGAATTAATATGCTGGTTTAGGTTTTTTCTTAATCAGTTAATTTAATATTATATTGCCTTTATATTTTAGGATATGTTGTTACTTAATATTTTAGGATATGTTGTTACTTTATATTTTAGGATATGTTGTTACTTTATATGTTAGGATATGTTGTTACTTTATATGTTAGCATATGTTGTTACTTTATATGTTAGGATATGTTGTTACTTTATATTTTAGGATATGTTGTTACTTTATATGTTAGGGTATGTTGTTACTTTATATGTTAGGATATGTTGTTACTATATATGTTAGGATATGTTGTTACTATATATGTTAGCATATGTTTTTACTTTATATTTTATGATATGTTACTTTATATGTTAGCATATGTTTTTACTTTATATTTTATGATATGTTACTTTATATGTTAGCATATGTTGTTACTTTATATTTTAGGATATGTTGTTACTATATATGTCAGGGTATGTTGTTACTTTATATGTTAGCATATGTTGTTACTTTATATGTTAGGATATGTTGTTACTTTATATTTTAGGATATGTTGTTACTTTATATGTTAGGGTATGTTGTTACTTTATATGTTAGGATATGTTGTTACTATATATGTTAGGATATGTTGTTACTATATATGTTAGCATATGTTTTTACTTTATATTTTATGATATGTTACTTTATATGTTAGCATATGTTGTTACTTTATATTTTAGGATATGTTGTTACTATATATGTCAGGGTATGTTGTTACTTTATATGTTAGCATATGTTGTTACTTTATATGTTAGGATATGTTGTTACTTTATATTTTAGGATATGTTGTTACTTTATATGTCAGGGTATGTTGTTACTTTACAGTGCCTTGCAAAAGTATTCACCCCCTTGGCATTTTTCCTATTTTGTTGCATTACAACCTGTAAATTAAATTTATTTTTATTTGGATTTCATGTAATGGACATACACAAAATAGTCCAAATAGGTGAAGTGAAATTAAAAAAATTATTGTTTCAATTTTTTTTTATTTTTTTTTTTTACTTAAAAGTTGTGCGTGCATATGTATTCACCCCCTTTGTTATGAAGCCCTTAAATAAGATCTGGTGCAACCAATTACCTTCAGAAGTCACGTCATTAGTTAAATCAAGTCCACTTGTGTGCAATCTAAGTGTCACACGATCTCAGTATATATATACCTGTTCTGAAAGCCCCCAGAATCTGCAACATCATTAATTAAGCAAGCGGCACTATGAAGACCAAGGAGCTCTCCAAACAGGTCAGGGACGAAGTTGTGGAGAAGTACAGATTAAGGTTGGGTTATAAAAAAATATCAGAAACTTTGAACATCCCACGGAGCACCATTAAATCCATTATTAAAAATGGAAAGAAAATGGACACCAGAACAAACCTGCCAAGAGAGGGCCGCCCACCAAAACTCACGGACCAGGCAAGGAGGGTATTAATCAGAGAGGCAACATAGAGACCAAAGATAATCCTGAAGGAGCTGCAAAGTTCCACAGCGGAGATTGTAGTATCTGTCCATAGGACCACTTTAAGCCGTACAATCCACAGAGCTGGGCTTTACGGAAGAGTGGCCAGAAAAAAATAAGCATACATGTTTGGTGTTCGCCAAAAGGCATGTGGGAGACTCCCCAAACATATGGAAGAAGGTACTCTGGTCAGATGAGACTAAAATTGAGCTTTTTGGCCAACACCTCTCATCACCCCGAGAACACCATCCCTACAGTGAAGAATGGTGGTGGCAGCATCATGCTGTGGGAAAGTTTTTCATCGGCAGGGACAGGGAAACTGGTCAGAATTGAAGGAATGATGGATGGTGCAAAATAGAGAGAAATTCTTCAGTCTTCCAGAGATTTGAGATTGGGACAGAGGTTCACCTTCCAACAGGACAATGACCCTATGCATACTTCTAAAGCAACACTCAAGTGGTTTAAGGGGAAACATTTAAATGTCTTGGAATGGCCTAGTCAAATCCCAGACCTCAATCCAATTGAGAATCTGTGGTATGACTTAAAGATTACTGTACACCAGCAGAACCCATCCAACTTGAAGGAGCTGGAGCAGTTTTGCCTTGAAGAATGGGCAAAAATCCCAGTGGCTAGATGTGCCAAGCTTATAGAGACATACCCCAAGAGACTATCAGCTGTAATTGCTGCAAAAGGTAGCTCTACAAAATATTGACTTTGGGGGGTGAATAGTTATGCATGCTCAATTTTTCAGTTTTTTTGTCTTATTTCTTGTTTGTTTCACAAAAAAATATATTTTGCATCTTCAAAGTGGTAGGCATGTAGTGTCAATCAAATGATACAAACCCCCCCCAAAAATCTATTTTAATTCCAGGTTGTAAGGCAACAAAATAGGAAAAATGCCAAGGGGGGTGAATACTTTCGCAATCCACTTTATATGTTCGAGAGCGCTCAATTGACCGTTATTTATAGGTTGTTTTATACAGTTCACGTGTTAAAGGAAATGATAGTCTACTGTTTGTACTGTTTGTACCGTCATGGCCCATGGAACATTAACAGGAATCAAAGGAAAAAGTTGCATGACATGAAACGCAAGCCAAAAACCTCAAGATGCATATCTTAACCAAGATAACAAACAATTTGTTAAAGACCATGTATCAGCCATTACGCAGTGTATAATTTGCAGTGCACTATGGCCAATCTAAGATTTGACCGATTGATAGTTTTGACATCAGCATATACAGTGTCAACCATCTTAAAGTGATTTGTTAGCTCATGGTACACTAGATCAGAACTGCCTGCTTGCCTGTCTGCCTGTCTGCCTGTCTGTCTGTCTGTCTGTCTGTCTGTCTGTCTGTCTGTCTGTCTGTTTGTCTGTCTGTCTGTTTAGGGTCCTGGTCAAAAGCAGTGCCCTACGTAGGGAATAGGGTGTCATTTGGGACACAACCTGGGATAAAATCTCCAACAATTATTGAAAATGATTCTGCTGTTATTCTGTCGTTGTTTCATTTAGATCATGGGGTTGTGTATGACAGAGGGATGTTTTGATATACTGAGTCGTTTAGGCCGATCCAACACTTTGATAGTCTGATGGTCAGACACCACACTTGAACCCTCTGTAAAGTCAGTCAGCCTGGTTAATCTGGCAGGTTTGAGGGTGGATTCCCCATTGGTCCAAGGATTGTAGTCTGGACAGGGTAAAGGGGTGAGATGGAGAGTAGATTGGTAGGGGCAGAGCAGGCCACTGAGGCCCCAGACAGGACCTTGGTTAGCCCCTCAGAGAGAAAGGGGTTGCTATCACACTGTCTGGATCTGGGTCCCAAATGGCACCCTATTCCCTATATAGTGCACTACTAGGGCAGCAGTCTGGGTCTCAGTCACGGCAGACTCACGGTGCCCCTCAATGGAGCAGCTGTGGAGACTTCAATACAGGAGGAAGCTTAAGTTGTTCCAGATCTCAAGCTTTATTTGATTGTTGCGGTAATTAGAACTCCATCAGACTGGCACTAATGGTGACATAGATGTGAGGAGACAGACTTGAGGTGGAGGGCAGGGCACAGAGGTACTGTACTGAACACAAAAGTCAGGGTGAGGCGAGGTCCTCCTGGACAGAACATACTGATCTAGAGCACTGGACGATGTTGAATGGGGAGTCTGTTCCTTGGGCTACCAGTGGACTACCTGTGGGCTACCTCTCACTCTCTCTCTCTCTCTCTCTCTCTCTCTCTCTCTCTCTCTCTCTCTCTTTGTGTGTCTGTCTCTCTCTCTCTCTCTCTCTCTCTCTCTCTCTCGCTCTCTCTCTCTCTCTCTCTTTTTGTCTCTCTCTCTCTCCATCTCTCTCTCGCTCTGTGACTCCATTAATCCTTCCATAAATGTCTCTAGTCTGCATATTTCCCCTCCTCGGCGCCCTGCCAACGCCAGTCAGGGGAACTTAATCTCTCCCTCTCTCTCTCTACCTTCCATGGCAAGGCCCTATGGGGCCTGGTTAACAGTAGTGCACTAAGTAGGGAATAGGGTGCCATTTGGTGCGCAACCCAGGCCACAGGAGGATGTCACTCAACTTCCTGTGAAGGGGCTGATCAAAGATAAAAGTCAGACTCTCACGAGTGAGTGAACATGTTTTGATCTATCAAGAGGATTTAGGCTTAACAATCCTTTTAACCTGTTAGCCAACCGCCTGGCAGGTTACTTGTTGGTTGGAGGCCGGTCACAAAACAGGATACACTTGACTTCTGACCTCCCGTTGAATGCCAAAGTACAGGCTGGATTCAGGCTAAGTGACAATCTGGTTGCTAAGTGCTCTGGCTCCACCAATCAGTCTCAGAGGTCAAGTGTGCAGGCGAGCAGGTGGAAGTGCATAAAACGATGGGAACCCCCTGTGGTGAATTTCCATTGAGTGACAAACCAGGTAGATACTTCACTGTCTAGACCGGGTAGATACTTCACTGTCTAGACCAGGTAGATACTTCACTGTCTAGACCGGGTAGATACTTCACTGTCTAGACCGGGTAGATACTTCACTGTCTAGACCGGGTAGATACTTCACTGTCTAGACCGGGTAGATACTTCACTGTCTAGACCAGGTAGATACTTCACTGTCTAGACCAGGTAGATACTTCACTGTCTAGACCAGGTAGATACTTCACTGTCTAGACCAGGTAGATACTTCACTGTCTAGACCAGGTAGATACTTCACTGTCTAGACCGGGTAGATACTTCACTGTCTAGACCGGGTAGATACTTCACTGTCTAGACCGGGTAGATACTTCACTGTCTGGACCGGGTAGATACTTCACTGTCTAGACCAGGTAGATACTTCACTGTCTAGACCAGGTAGATACTTCACTGTCTAGACCAGGTAGACAGTTATTTTCCACTGTTGGACATAGGGTGCAGAGGTTAGTTAGTTAGTTGTTTGTTAGTTAGTTAGTTAGTTAGTTAGTTAGTTAGTTAGTTAGTTAGTTAGTTAGTTAGTTTGTTTGTTTGTTTGTTAGTTTGTTAGTTTGTTAGTTAGTTAGTTAGTTAGAGAACATATGACAGGGTGGGAAGGTTAGTTAGTTAGAGAAGATATGACAGTGTGGGAAGGTTAGATAGTTAGTTAGAGAACATGTGACAGGGTGGGAAGGTTACATGGTTAGAGAAGATATGACAGGGTGGGAAGGTTAGTTAGTTTGTTTGTTAGTTTGTTAGTTAGTGAACATATGACAGGGTGGGAAGGTTACATGGTTAGAGAACATATGACAGTGTGGGAAGGTTAGATAGTTAGTTAGAGAACATGTGACGGGGTGGGAAGGTTAGATAGTTAGTTAGTTAGAGAACATATGACAGGGTGGGAAGGTTAGTTAGTTAGAGAACATATGACAGGGTGGGAAGGTTACATGGTTAGAGAACATATGACAGTGTGGGAAGGTTAGTTAGTTAGTTAGAGAACATATGACAGGGTGGGAAGGTTAGTTAGTTAGTTAGAGAACATATGACAGGGTGGGAAGGTTAGTTAGTTAGTTAGAGAACATATGACAGGGTGGGAAGGTTAGTTAGTTAGTTAGAGAACATATGACAGGGTGGGAAGGTTAGTTAGTTAGTTAGTTAGTTAGAGAACATATGACAGGGTGGGAAGGTTAGTTAGTTAGTTAGTTAGTTAGAGAACATATGACAGGGTGGGAAGGTTAGTTAGTTAGTTAGAGAACATATGACAGGGTGGGAAGGTTAGTTAGTTAGTTAGTTAGTTAGTTAGAGAACATATGACAGGGTGGGAAGGTTAGATAGTTAGTTAGTTAGAGAACATGTGACAGGGTGGGAAGGTTAGATAGTTAGTTAGTTAGAGAACATATGACAGGGTGGGAAGGTTAGTTAGTTAGTTAGTTAGAGAACATATGACATGGTGGGAAGGTTAGTTAGTTAGTTAGAGAACATATGACAGGGTGGGAAGGTTAGTTAGTTAGTTAGTTAGAGAACATATGACAGGGTGGGAAGGTTAGTTAGTTAGTTAGTTAGTTAGAGAACATATGACAGGGTGGGAAGGTTAGATAGTTAGTTAGTTAGAGAACATATGACAGGGTGGGAAGGTTAGATAGTTAGTTAGTTAGAGAACATATGACAGGGTGGGAAGGTTACATGGTTAGAGAACATATGACAGTGTGGGATGGTTAGATAGTTAGTTAGAGAACATATGACAAGGTGGGAAGGTTAGTTAGTTAGTTAGAGAACATATGACAGGGTGGGAAGGTTAGTTAGTTAGAGAACATATGACAGGGTGGGAAGATTAGATAGTTAGTTAGTTAGAGAACATATGACAGGGTGGGAAGGTTAGTTAGTTAGAGAACATATGACAGTGTGGGAAGGTTAGTTAGTTAGTTAGAGAACATATGACAGGGTGGGAAGGTTAGTTAGTTAGTTAGAGAACATATGACAGGGTGGGAAGGTTAGTTAGTTAGTTAGAGAACATATGACAGGGTGGGAAGGTTAGTTAGTTAGTTAGTTAGTTAGAGAACATATGACAGGGTGGGAAGGTTAGTTAGTTAGTTAGTTAGTTAGTTAGAGAACATATGACAGGGTGGGAAGGTTAGTTAGTTAGTTAGAGAACATATGTCAAGGTGGGAAGGTTAGTTAGTTAGTTAGTTAGTTAGAGAACATATGACAGGGTGGGAAGGTTAGATAGTTAGTTAGTTAGAGAACATATGACAGGGTGGGAAGGTTAGATAGTTAGTTAGTTAGAGAACATATGACAGGGTGGGAAGGTTAGTTAGTTAGTTAGTTAGAGAACATATGACAGGGTGGGAAGGTTAGTTAGTTAGTTAGAGAACATATGACAGGGTGGGCAGGTTAGTTAGTTAGTTAGTTAGAGAACATATGACAGGGTGGGAAGGTTAGTTAGTTAGTTAGTTAGTTAGAGAACATATGACAGGGTGGGAAGGTTAGATAGTTAGTTAGTTAGAGAACATATGACAGGGTGGGAAGGTTAGATAGTTAGTTAGTTAGAGAACATATGATAGGGTGGGAAGGTTACATGGTTAGAGAACATATGACAGTGTGGGATGGTTAGATAGTTAGTTAGAGAACATATGACAAGGTGGGAAGGTTAGTTAGTTAGTTAGAGAACATATGACAGGGTGGGAAGGTTTGTTAGTTAGTTAGAGAACATATGACAGGGTGGGAAGGTTAGTTAGTTAGAGAACATATGACAGGGTGGGAAGGTTAGTTAGTTAGTTAGAGAACATATGACAGGGTGGGAAGGTTAGTTAGTTAGTTAGAGAACATATGACAGGGTGGGAAGGTTAGTGTGTTAGAGAACATATGACAGGGTGGGAAGGTTAGTTAGTTAGTTAGAGAACATATGACAGGGTGGGAAGGTTAGTTAGTTAGTTAGAGAACATATGACAGGGTGGGAAGGTTAGTTAGCTAGTTAGAGAACATATGACAGGGTGGGAAGGTTAGATAGTTAGCTAGTTAGTTAGTTAGTTAGAGAACATATGACAGGGTGGGAAGGTTAGTTAGTTAGTTAGAGAACATATGACAGGGTGGGAAGGTTAGTTAGTTAGTTAGTTAGTTAGTTAGTTAGTTAGTTAGTTAGTTAGTTAGTTAGTTAGAGAACATATGACAGGGTGGGAAGGTTAGTTAGTTAGTTAGAGAACATATGACAGGATGGGGAGGTTAGTTAGTTAGTTAGAGAACATGTGACAGGGTGGGAAGGTTAGTTAGTTAGTTAGAGAACATATGACAGGGTGGAAAGGTTAGATGGTTAGAGAACATCTGGACAGTAAAGAGCCTGATGTTTTGCTCTGAATGGGGGCCATAGCGGACTGAGGGGAGTTGTTGTCCCTATGGCTCATGTCAGTTTGGTCAAAATATTCCACACACTACACATGGATAGATTTCCCAAAAATAGTCCCAGATACAGGCAAGCCTCCCATTCACATACAGCCCCACATACAGAGTTCAGAGTTCAAGCCAAATAATCTAAAGGCAAACGATATTGACTTGAGTAGAAACCAAAGAGTGAGTGGTGTCCCACAGCTCAGCCACAGCTCGTTGATAAATCAGTCCTCCGGCCAGGCCATCATATGTGATCCGTTGGCAATGGTCCCTGTCAGGGATCAGGCCTGGGATAAACTCTGTCATTGAGGAGAGTTACAGGGGATCTGGTCTGTGGGACTGGCTGGATTGGTTTTTAACACCATTATCTCTGTCACAAATCCTCTGGGAACAGGCTAAAGTTAAGGCAACACAAACTGATCTGATATCAGACTAAAGTCAAGGCAGCTCAAACTGATCTGAAATCAGACTTAAGTCAAGTCAGCTCAAACTGATCTGGAACCAGACTAAAGTCAAGTCAACTCAAACTAATCTGGGACCAGGCTAAAGTCAAGGCAGCTCAAACTGATCTGGAACCAGGCTAAAGTCAAGGCAGCTCAAACTGATCTGGGACCAGGCTAAAGTCAAGGCAGCTCAAACTGATCTGGGACCAGACTAAAGTCAAATCAACTCAAACTAATCTGGGACCAGGCTAAAGTCAAGGCAGCTCAAACTGATCTGGGACCAGGCTAAAGTCAAGGCAGCTCAAACTGATCTGGAACCAGGCTAAAGTCAAGGCAGCTCAAACTGATCTGGGACCAGGCTAAAGTTAAGGCAGCTCAAACTGATCTGGGACCAGACTAAAGTCAAGGCAGCTCAAACTGATCTGGGACCAGGCTAAAGTCAAGTCAACTCAAACTGATCTGGGACCAGGCTAAAGTCAAGGCAGCTCAAACTGATCTGGGACAAGGCTAAAGTCAAGGCAGCTCAAACTGATCTGGGACCAGACTAAAGTCAAGGCAGCTCAAACTGATCTGGGACCAGGCTAAAGTGAAGGCAGCTCAAACTGATCTGGGACCAGACTAAAGTCAAGGCAGCTCAAACTGATCTGGAACCAGGCTAAAGTCAATGAGAGGGCTAAAGTCAAACCGTGCCTCAGTGGCCTGACCGGCCTCAATGGAAAAACTTCAGAGCAGATTTAATAAATAAAAAAATGCCTTGTTGTCTCAACGTGAAACTTAATCAGCGCCGGGTGCTGTCGGAAATGAGGGGTGACAAACACACACAACACCAGATGTCTGAAGTTCTTTCCATCGTCAGGGAAGTTAGCTATTATTAGCCAAACACATTTGAGTCAGGGCCAAGGAAATAGCATATCTGCAGGAGGTAAAGTCCAAGTTGCCATTTCTCTCTCACACACTGTGCTGTTCCGAGCTGCACGGTCGACCTTTTGAAGTGCCTGACGGGAACAAGAAAGATACTGTGGTGTTATTAACTCACACAGAGGCCCTGAGGTCATCTCAGACTGAAGACGTACAACAGATATGTCTGTCTGTCAATCATTGAGGAGGAAAATGACAGACCCGTTTTTTTATTTATTAAGTAATCCGTTGGGGGGGGTTCTAAGTTGACATCTGGAATTGTTTTAAGATGGCCATACTATGGATCATTTAGATACTTGATTTAAGTGTAAAATATTGAATTTTGCCTTTACAACTATAGTCCATAGAAACATCTTGAATAACACATTCATAAATGGCAAAACAAAGAGAGTCAAAACTAAAAAAAACTAAAGGAATAAGGTTTTGAAGTGTCTGTCTTCTCACAAGATATCTGGTCTTCTCACGAAAACGTCTATAGCGTCTATAGCGACTCTCACAAACACAATGGTGGTCTCCGTTTTCCTCTACGACCCCCACAAGTGTCACAGGACTCATCTGAAGGTAACCAGTACTGGGACTCGTCTGAATGTAACCGGTACTGAGACTCGTCTGAAGGTAACCAGTACTGAGACTCGTCTGAAGGTAACCAGTACTGAGACTCGTCTGAAGGTAACCAGTACTGAGACTTATCTGAAGGTAACCAGTACTGAGACTTATCTGAAGGTAACCAGTACTGAGACTCATCTGAAGGTAACCAGTACTGGGACTCGCCTGAAGGTAGCCAGTACTGGGACTCATCTGAAGGTAACCAGTACTGAGACTCATCTGAAGGTAACCAGTACTGGGACTTGTCTGAAGGTAACCAGTACTGAGACTTGTCTGAAGGTAACCAGTACTGGGACTCGTCTGAAGTTAACCAGTACTAAGACTCGTCTGAAGGTAACCAGTACTGAGACTCGCCTGAAGGTAACCAGTACTGGGACTCGCCTGAAGGTAACCAGTACTGGGACTCGCCTGAAGGTAACCAGTACTGGGACTCGTCTGAAGGTAACCAGTACTGGGACTCGCCTGAAGGTAGCCAGTACTGGGACTCATCTGAAGGTAACCAGTACTGAGACTCATCTGAAGGTAACCAGTACTGGGACTCGTCTGAAGGTAACCAGTACTGAGACTCGTCTGAAGGTAACCAGTACTGAGACTCGTCTGAAGTTAACCAGTACTAAGACTCGTCTGAAGGTAACCAGTACTGGGACTCGTCTGAAGGTAACCAGTACTGAGACTCGTCTGAAGGTAACCAGTACTGAGACTCGCCTGAAGGTAACCAGTACTGAGACTCGTCTGAAGGTAACCAGTACTGGGACTCGTCTGAAGGTAACCAGTACTGGGACTCGCCTGAAGGTAACCAGTACTGGGACTCGCCTGAAGGTAACCAGTACTGGGACTCGTCTGAAGGTAGCCAGTACTGGGACTCGTCTGAAGGTAACCAGTACTGGGACTCGTCTGAAGGTAACCAGTACTGGGACTCGCCTGAAGGTAACCAGTACTGGGACTCGCCTGAAGGTAACCAGTACTGGGACTCGTCTGAAGGTAGCCAGTACTGGGACTCGTCTGAAGGTAACCAGTACTGGGACTCGTCTGAAGGTAACCAATACTGGGACTCGTCTGATGAACGGAAGTATGGAGGAAGTTTTGTGCCTACCCGGAAAAAGGGGTTGAATACTGTACAGTATGTGTAAAGAAATCTAGATAAATATATTTTTTTAGCTTAAACTGATGGACTTTGAAGGAGATTTTTGTATTATGTTACTTAGATTTTTGAATTATGTAACTTAGACTATAGGAGGTATTAAAGTAATGGTGAGGGTCAAATACCAAGGAATTAACACATTTACATGGAGTCTTCCTTTCCTAGAGGGTAGAAAGACCACTTCTTATTTATCTCTTTCACTCTTATTTCCCTGAGTCCTACTCTCACAAACACAATGGTGGTCTCCGTTTTTCTCTACGACCCCCACAAGTGTCACAGGACTCATCTGAAGGTAACCAGTACTGGGACTCGTCTGAATGTAACCGGTACTGAGACTCGTCTGAAGGTAACCAGTACTGAGACTCGTCTGAAGGTAACCAGTACTGAGACTCGTCTGAAGGTAACCAGTACTGAGACTTATCTGAAGGTAACCAGTACTGAGACTTATCTGAAGGTAACCAGTACTGAGACTCGTCTGAAGGTAACCAGTACTGAGACTCGCCTGAAGGTAACCAGTATTGGGACTCGTCTGAAGGTAACCAGTACTGAGACTCGTCTGAAGGAAACCAGTACTGAGACTCGCCTGAAGGTAACCAGTACTGAGACTTATCTGAAGGTAACCAGTACTGAGACTCATCTGAAGGTAACCAGTACTGGGACTCGCCTGAAGGTAGCCAGTACTGGGACTCATCTGAAGGTAACCAGTACTGAGACTCATCTGAAGGTAACCAGTACTGGGACTTGTCTGAAGGTAACCAGTACTGAGACTCGTCTGAAGGTAACCAGTACTGGGACTCGTCTGAAGTTAACCAGTACTAAGACTCGTCTGAAGGTAACCAGTACTGAGACTCGCCTGAAGGTAACCAGTACTGGGACTCGTCTGAAGGTAACCAGTACTGGGACTCGCCTGAAGGTAGCCAGTACTGGGACTCATCTGAAGGTAACCAGTACTGAGAATCATCTGAAGGTAACCAGTACTGGGACTCGTCTGAAGGTAACCAGTACTGAGACTCGTCTGAAGGTAACCAGTACTGAGACTCGTCTGAAGTTAACCAGTACTAAGACTCGTCTGAAGGTAACCAGTACTGGGACTCGTCTGAAGGTAACCAGTACTGGGACTCATCTGAAGGTAACCAGTACTGGGACTCGCCTGAAGGTAACCAGTACTGGGACTCGTCTGAAGGTAACCAGTACTGGGACTCGCCTGAAGGTAACCAGTACTGGGACTCGTCTGAAGGTAGCCAGTACTGGGACTCGTCTGAAGGTAACCAGTACTGGGACTCGTCTGAAGGTAACCAATACTGGGACTCGTCTGATGAACGGAAGTATGGAGGAAGTTTTGTGCCTACCCGGAAAAAGGGGTTGAATACTGTACAGTATGTGTAAAGAAATCTAGATAAATATATTTTTTTAGCTTAAACTGATGGACTTTGAAGGAGATTTTTGTATTATGTTACTTAGATTTTTGAATTATGTAACTTAGACTATAGGAGGTATTAAAGTAATGGTGAGGGTCAAATACCAAGGAATTAACACATTTACATGGAGTCTTCCTTTCCTAGAGGGTAGAAAGACCACTTCTTATTTATCTCTTTCACTCTTACTTCCCTGAGTCCTACTGAAGAGTCATACTGAAGAGTCCTACTGAAGAGTCCTACTGAATAGTCCTACTGAATAGTCCTACTGAGGAGTCCTACTGTAGAGTCCTACTGTAGAGTCCTATGGAAGAGTCCTACTGAAGAGTCCTACTGTAGAGTCCTTCTGATGAGCGCTACCAATGTTGTCTAAAGAAGAGGCCTACCGAAGAGGCCTACCTACTGAGTCCTATTGAAGAGTCCTACTGTAGAGTCCTACTGTAGAGTCCTACTGAAGAGTCCTATTGAAGAGTCCTACTGAAGAGTCCTTCTGATGAGCCCTACCAATGTTGTCTAAAGAAGAGGCCTACCCATGAGCCGTACCGATGAGTCGTACAGATGAGCCCTACTGTAACCATGTTAATCTCTGCTGTAGGCCACTTTGGACTTGGTACAGTTTATAATCATAAAGACAGATCATGTTTTATGTGTCTGTGTTTTGTCTGGTTGTGTGTTGTGGTCTGCCAGAGATAACTGTCTTTGATATCGTCCCAAATCAAATGGCACCTTCTATTTCCTATGGGCCCTGGTTAACTTCTTGGCCCACCCATCCCTTTAGCGGGATCATTTTCATCAACATCCGCTGAATTGCAGAGCTCCAAATTCAAATTAAATTACAAAAAAAAAAATTACATTTTCATGAAATCACAAGTGCAATATAACAAAACACAGCTTAGCTTCTTTAGTCCACCTGGCGTGTCAGATTTCAAAAAAGCTTTACAGCGAAAGCAAACCAAGCGTTTATGTGAGGACATCTCTCTCAGCAGACAAAACATTACAAACAGCTAGCAGCAAAGTAGATTGGTCACGAAAGTCAGAAAAGCAATAAAATTAATCGCTTACCTTTGATGATCTTCGGATGTTATATCCAAAATACCTCCATTTGGTTGGCGCGTTTTGTTCAGAAATCCACAGGCTCGAGTGGTCACGACGGGGCAGAAGAAAACTCCAAATAGTATCCGTAAAGTTCGTAGAAACATGTCAAACGCTTTTTATAATCAATCCTCAGGTTGTTTTTACAATAAATATTCGATAATATTTCAACCGGACCGTAGCTTTTTCAATAGGAGAGAGGGAGAAAATGTCTGCTCCAAGCTGCTCGCGCATGCAAAACTCTGCTGGCACCCAGCCATCCACTGACACGAAGTGATCTTTCTCGCTCATTTTTCAGAATAAAAGCCTGAAACTTTTAGAGTTTTCTATCCTAATCTGACAATTATATGCATATTCTAGATTCTGGGCCTGAGAAATAGGCAGTTTCATTTGGGTATGTTTTTCATCCAAAAATCAAAATACTGCCCCCTACACTCAAGAGGTTTGAAAGGTAGTGCACTATAAAGGCAATAGAGTGCCATTTGGGACGCAATAATACTGTCGTAAATGTTCCTGCATCTCCTGCCTCCAGCTGTTGTTGCTGGCCTGGTCTGGACGGTGTCTTTGGGAGAGTGTTCCTCTCCCATCCCTCCCTGTCTGACCCCTGCCTCCCTGTCTGACCCATCCCTCCCTGTCTGAGTCATCCCTCCCTGTCTGACCCCTTCCTCTCTGTCTGACCCCTCCCTGTCTAACCCCTTCCTCTCTGTCTGACCCCTTCTTCTCTGTCTGACCCCTTCCTCTCTGTCTGACCCCTTCCTCCTTGTCTGGCCCATTCCTCCCTGTCTGACACATCCCTCCCTGTCTGACCCCTCCCTGTCTGTCTGACCCCTCCCTCCCTGTCTGACCCCTCCCTGTCTGTCTGACCTCTCCCTCCCTGTCTGACCCATCCCTCCCTGTCTGACCCATCCCTCCCTGTCTGACTCCTCCCTGCCTGCCTGACCCTTCCCTTTCTTTCTGACCTCTCCCTCCCTGTCTGACTCCTCCCTGTCTGTCTAACCCCTCCTTCCCTGTCTGTCTAACCCCTCCTTCCCTGTCTGACCCCTCCCTTTCTTTCTGACCCCTCCCTCCCTGTCTGACTCTTCCCTCCCTGTCTGACCCATCCCTCCTTGTCTGACCCCTCCCTCCCTGTCTGACCCATCCCTCCCTGTCTGACCCAACCCTCCCTGTCTGACTCCTCCCTGTCTGTCTAACCCCTCCCTCCCTGTCTGACTCGTCCCTCCTTGTCTGACCCGTCCCTCCCTGTCTGACCCATCCCTCCCAGTCTGACACCTCCCTCCCAGTCTGACCCATCCCTCCCAGTCTGACCCATCCCTCCTGGTCTGACTCCTCGCCGTCTGTCTAACCCCTCCCTGTCTGACTCGTCCCTCCCTGTCTGACTCGTCCCACCCTGTCTGACCCCTCCCTATCTGACCAGTCTGACCCATCCATCCCTGTCTGGAACACTGGACTGTGCTGTGATATGAGACACTCTCACCCAGGAAATAAACCTGCCACCTCACCACTCGTCTCCTACATGACCTCTCCCTCCCTCCCTCCATCCATCCATTCCATTCCATCCCTCCATCCATCCACTTCATTAATCCATTCTTTCATAAACTGAGTTTATCTTTACTATCCCCCCCTGACCTCAGTCCCGTCCAATCCCCTTCCTGTATCCGCCCTCCATTTACAATCTAAGCTTCTTGTTGTGGGAGACTGTGATTTCTCAATGATGGTTTTATCTTGAGATTATACCGTGCAGAGCCTTCCATGGCTGAGGTATAAACTGGGTAATCTGGTTTAATCCCAACTAACCAAAGCTCACTCCATCCCATCTGTTGAGAGAGAAGTACTGCCCGGTCCCCTGGGAGGAAAAGAAGCACCCCTAGCTGTGACCCATATAGGTTAGGAGGAGTTAGTTTCAAATGGAACACTATTCGTTATATTGTGCGCTACTTTAGACCAGTGCCCTAAAAAAGTAGTAGTGCAGTATATAGGAAATAGGGTGCCAATAGGCTGTATACTAGGATACCAATCAGTGATGGTGGCATGCAGACCACACACATACAGTGGGGCAAAAAGTATTTAGTCAGCCACCAATTGTGCAAGTTCTCCCACTTAAAAAGATGAGAGAGGCCTGTAATTTTCATCATAGGTACACTTCAACTATGACAGACAAAATGAGGGGAAAAAATTTAGAAAATCACATTGTAGGATTTTTAATGAATTTATTTCCAAATTATGGTGGAAGGGTGTGCCTGCATGTGCTTGTGTGTGTGTGTGTGCACACGTGTCTGTATCCTCGTGAGCGCATGTACTTGGTGTGTGTGTGTGTGTGTGTGTGCGTCAGAGAGGGAGAAACTAGAGAATGCATTGCATAACTTCTGAATGTAGCAGACCACCTCACGTGACAGGTTTGGCGCCATCCCAATTGGCACCCTATTCCCTACACAGTCAAAAGTAATGCACTAGGTAGCAGTGTCTCTGTTACCCACCGCTGATCTGATCAGCCTCTAGTTCCCATGGTTCAGCTCACTGGATCCTAACTGCTCTACTGATCGCCACCTTGTAATGAGCTTTCATAATACCACGTGGTGCTTAAAGGGGCAATCTGTAGTTCAAACAATAAGAAGGCGGGTTCACCCGCCAATAACCCAATAACAATAACCCCTGTCACTGATTAGGGAAACAGCTTAGGAATGGAGCTGG
The DNA here is from genome assembly GCF_045791955.1 of Oncorhynchus clarkii lewisi. Lineage (NCBI taxonomy): Eukaryota > Metazoa > Chordata > Actinopteri > Salmoniformes > Salmonidae > Oncorhynchus > Oncorhynchus clarkii. The sequence continues at coordinate 64,039,752 of NC_092164.1, forward strand.
AGAAATACATTCAAATACAGAGCTATGGATGCAAAGACTGCCCATCCATGATATCACAATTATAGTTTTAACCATGTTTTTAGACTATACAGTGTTTGTTTAACATTTACTTTGTTTTCCAAACATTGGAGTAAAACCAGCTTATATTTGGGGTTCTGATGGGGGTACGACAGTTGAACTAAGCTCATGAGGCATTTATAGGGCTCCCGAGTGGCGCAGCGGTCTAAGGCATTGCATCTCAGTCGCTTGAGGCATCATTACAGACACCCTGGTTTGAATCCACAACCGGCCGTGATTGGGAGTCCCATAGGGTGGCTCACAATTGGCACAGCGTCGTCCGGGTTTAGCCGGTGTAGGCCGTCGTTGTAAATAAGAATTTTGTTCTTAACTGACTTGCCTAGTTAAATAAAAAAAAATATTTAAAAAGTTATATTCTTCAATGGGTACATATCCTTAAAAGTCCATAGATGGATGTCTCCTACCCATCGCAGAATACCCCTTTAAATCCAGTTTGTTGTGTGTTTAATAGTTTGTCTTCTGTGTTACCAAGCCATCATCATACCCTTTATAGTGTTATTTGAGGAAGGATTGGTTGTGGTTTCTTCATGTTTACCTTGTCAGACTTCCATTCAGATTAAGTCAACCAGATGAAAACAAGATCTCAAAAGGTTCACCTGTTCCCAAATGTTCTACCAAACCACAACTCATTTGGAAATTGATGAAAGAATGAGATTATGCTCTAAAAATAGCCCTAAGATCCAAATTAGAGCATGACAGACATAGGTTTAACATGTTGAGAAATAAGGTGATGAAAGAAATCAGACAGGCAAAAGCAAACTTTTTTATTAACATAATTGGTGAAGCAAAGGGAAATTCTAAACTGATCTGGGAGAATCTACAAAAGTTAACAGAAAAAGACCATAGTAACACTGCAAAAAACTAGAAATCATGGTGAATAACAATCTAACACAGGATGCAGTCGAAATAGCAATAGCCTTCAATTCCTACTTTATTGAATCTGTCAGGGTACTGACACAGAACCCTTCCACTGGTTTCTTGGGCTCAGTGCTAGTAAATGATGCTCAACCTGTCTTCATCATAAGGGAGGTTTCTGAGTCAAAGGTGAACAGGTGATTAGCTCACTAAAGAACTCTAAAGCCAAAGATGTGTTTGGGCTGGACTCTACCTTTCTTAAAAACTACAAATAATCACTCATTGGCCCCATTACTAAGGTCATCAACACATCTATTGGTCTCGGGGTGTTTCCAAGGGTATGGAAGTCGGCCATAATAACGGCCATCTTTAAATCAGGCGACCCTGCTGACGTGAGTAACTACAGGCCCATTAGTATACTACCTGTGGTGTCAAATGTTCTTGAAAAGTGTGCAGCAGAACAAATGATCGCCCACCTCAACAACAGCCCATTCACATTACACTCCATGCAGTTTGGCTTCAGAGCGAAACACTCCACAGAAACGACCAAACTGCTTTCTTCTGGAAAATGTGAAGTCCAAGATGGACAAAGGGGGCGTTGTTGGGGCTGTGTTTCTGGACCTAAGGAAGGCTTTTGATACTGTTAACCATGAGATTCTCATCACAAAATTGTCCAAGTTCAACTTTTCCCCTGATGCCTTGAGATGGATAAAATCATACCTTGAAGGCAGAACTCAGTGTGTCAGAGTGAGCAATGGGCTGTCGCCCACTCTTAGCTATGATGTGGGCGTGCCCCAAGGGTCAATACTAGGGCCCCCCCTGTTCAGCCTGTACATTAATGATCTGCCTTCTGTCTGTACTGGGTCTGAAGTTAAAATGTATGCAGATGATACAGTGATATATGTGCATTGAGCAAACAACAAGCTGCAAGAACTCGCTACTGTAATGGTCCAAGTTACAAAGTGGCTCAGTGACTCGTGTTTGCATCTCAATGTGAAAAAAACTGTTTGCATGTTCTTCACAAAGAGGGCAACAGATGCTACTGAGCCAGATGTCTATGTGTCAGGGGAGAAGCTCCAGGTGGTATCCGATTTTAAGTACCTTGGCATCATACTTGATTCCAACCTCTCTTTTAAAAAGCATGTGAAAAAGGTAATTCAAATAACCAAATTCAACCTAGCTAATTTCCGATTTATACGAAATTGCTTGACTACAGAAGTAGCAAAACTGTACTTCAAATCTATGACACTCCCCCACTTAGCATACTGCTTGACTAGTTGGGCCCAAGCTTGCTGTACAACATTAAGACCTATTCAGTCTGTCTACAAACAGGCTCTCAAAGTACTTGATAGGAAGCCCAATAGCCATCATCACTGTTACAGCCTCAGAAAGCATGAGCTCCTGAGTTGGGAAAATCTTGTGCAATACACCGATGCATGTCTTGTATTCAAGATCCTAAATGGCCTGGCTCCCCCTCCACTCAGTATTTTTGTTAATCAGAAAACTCAAACATGTGGCAGCAGATCCACAAGGTCTGCCATGAGAGGTGACTGTATAGTTCCCTTAAGGAAAAGCACCTTTAGTAAATCAGTTTTCTCTGTGAGAGCTTCCCATGTCTGGAATACACTGCCATCAGACACACATAACTGCACCACCTATCACACTTTCACAAAATGCTTGAAGACATGGCTAAAGGTCAATCAGATTTGTGAACATAATCCCTAGCTGTGTGTTGCCGCTTTCCATGTTGTCTGTTGTCTGTAGCTTGTGAGGTGTGGAAACACTGTTGCTTTTATGCTTTTAGGAATTTTGTTTTGCTGCTTTTTGTCCTATGTTGCTATGTCTTGCTTGTCCTATGTTGCTATTGTCTATATTGCAATTGTTTTTCATAACCTGCCCAGGGACTGCGGTTGAAAATTAGCCGGCTGGCTAAAACCGTCACTTTTACTGAAACGTTGATTAATGTGCACCGTCCCTGTAAAAATAAAATAAACTCAAACTCAAACTCCAACCCAGTTCTAAGGAAACCTAACTCGCCCCCTTGATGCCATGTTGTCAGAATATAAGATGTTAGTATTCTGTATTGGAACATTAATATTGAGTATTCTGAGAACTGGGTGAATTCTGTTTGGCATTAAGGGGAGTGTTTGCCTTATATTTCACCTTCATTTAACCAGGTAGGCTAGTTGAGAACACCTTCATTTAACCAGGTAGGCTAGTTGAGAACACCTTCATTTAACCAGGTAGGCTAGTTGAGAACACCTTTATTTAACCAGGTAGGCTAGTTGAGAACACCTTCATTTAACCAGGCAGGCTAGTTGAGAACACCTTTATTTAACCAGGTAGGCTAGTTGAGAACACCTTCATTTAACCAGGTAGGCTAGTTGAGAACACCTTCATTTAACCAGGTAGGCTAGTTGAGAACACCTTTAACCAGGTAGGCTAGTTGAGAACACCTTCATTTAACCAGGTAGGCTAGTTGAGAACACCTTTATTTAACCAGGTAGGCTAGTTGAGAACACCTTTATTTAACCAGGTAGGCTAGTTGAGAACACCTTCATTTAACCAGGTAGGCTAGTTGAGAACACCTTCATTTAACCAGGTAGGCTAGTTGAGAACACCTTCATTTAACCAGGTAGGCACCTTCATTTAACCAGGTAGGCTGAGAACACCTTCATTTAACCAGGTAGGCTAGTTGAGAACACCTTCATTTAACCAGGTAGGCTAGTTGAGAACACCTTCATTTAACCAGGTAGGCTAGTTGAGAACACCTTCATTTAACCAGGTAGGCTAGTTGAGAACACCTTCATTTAACCAGGTAGGCTAGTTGAGAACACCTTCATTTAACCAGGTAGGCTAGTTGAGAACACCTTCATTTAACCAGGTAGGCTAGTTGAGAACACCTTCATTTAACCAGGTAGGCTAGTTGAGAACACCTTCATTTAACCAGGTAGGCTAGTTGAGAACACCTTCATTTAACCAGGTAGGCTAGTTGAGAACACCTTTATTTAACCAGGTAGGCTAGTTGAGAACACCTTTATTTAACCAGGTAGGCTAGTTGAGAACACCTTCATTTAACCAGGTAGGCTAGTTGAGAACACCTTCATTTAACCAGGTAGGCTAGTTGAGAACACCTTCATTTAACCAGGTAGGCTAGTTGAGAACACCTTCATTTAACCAGGTAGGCTAGTTGAGAACACCTTCATTTAACCAGGTAGGCTAGTTGAGAACACCTTCATTTAACCAGGTAGGCTAGTTGAGAACACCTTCATTTAACCAGGTAGGCCAGTTGAGAACACCTTTATTTAACCAGGTAGGCTAGTTGAGAACACCTTTATTTAACCAGGTAGGCTAGTTGAGAACACCTTCATTTAACCAGGTAGGCTAGTTGAGAACACCTTCATTTAACCAGGTAGGCTAGTTGAGAACACCTTCATTTAATCAGGTAGGCTAGTTGAGAACACCTTCATTTAACCAGGTAGGCTAGTTGAGAACACCTTCATTTAACCAGGTAGGCTAGTTGAGAACACCTTCATTTAACCAGGTAGGCTAGTTGAGAACACCTTCATTTAACCAGGTAGGCTAGTTGAGAACACCTTCATTTAACCAGGTAGGCTAGTTGAGAACACCTTCATTTAACCAGGTAGGCTAGTTGAGAACATCTTCATTTAACCAGGTAGGCTAGTTGAGAACACCTTCATTTAACCAGGTAGGCTAGTTGAGAACACCTTCATTTAACCAGGTAGGCTAGTTGAGAACACCTTCATTTAACCAGGTAGGCTAGTTGAGAACACCTTCATTTAACCAGGTAGGCTAGTTGAGAACAAGTTCTCATTTACAACTGCAACCTGGCCAAGATAAAGCATAGCAGTGCGACAAAAAACACCAACACAGAGTTACACATGGAATAAACAAACATACAGTCAATAAAAATAGAAAAGTATATATACAGTGTGTACAAATGAGGTAAGATAGGGGAGGTATAAGGCAATAAATAGGCCAAGGTGGCGAAATAATTACAATTTAGCAATTAAACACTGGAGTGATAGATGTACAGAAGAATGTACTGTATGTGCAAGTAGAGATAATGGGGTACAAAGGAGTGTAACGGATGTGAAACTGCTAGCTAGTTAGCGGTGGTGTGCGCTAAAGAGTGTTTCAATCAGTGACGTCACTTGCTCTGAGACCTTGAAGTAGTGGTTCCCCTTGCTCTGCAAGGGCTGTCGCTTTTGTGGAGCGATGGGTAAGGATGCTTCGAGGGTGACTGTTGTTGATGTGTGCAGAGGGTCCCTGGTTCGCTCCCGGGTATGGGCGAGGGGACGGTCTAAAGTTATACTGTTACAGGAGCAAAACAAAAAAATAACAATATGGGGATGAAGTAGTTGGATGGGCTTTAGGGCATGTCCATGTAAAGAGACCCATATAAGGGCATGCCCAAGTCCACATATCTCATGAGGAGGAAGGATAGTGAAAGTCACTATATCTCATGAGGAGGAAGGATAGTGAAAGTCACTATATCTCATGAGGAGGGAGGATAGTGAAAGTCACTATATCTCATGAGGAGGGAGGATAGTGAAAGTCACTATATCTCATGAGGAGGGAGGATAGTGAAAGTCACTATATCTCATGAGGAGGGAGGATAGTGAAAGTCACTATATCTCATGATGATGAAGGATAGTGAAAGTCACTATATCTCATGAGGAGGGAGGATAGTGAAAGTCACTATATCTCATGAGGAGGGAGGATAGTGAAAGTCACTATATCTCATGAGGAGGGAGGATAGTGAAAGTCCACATATCTCATGAGGAGGAAGGATAGTGAAAGTCACTATATCTCATGAGGAGGAAGGATAGTGAAAGTCACTATATCTCATGAGGAGGGAGGATAGTGAAAGTCACTATATCTCATGATGATGAAGGATAGTGAAAGTCACTATATCTCATGAGGAGGGAGGATAGTGAAAGTCACTATATCTCATGAGGAGGGAATATAGTGAAAGTCACTATATCTCATGAGGAGGGAGGATAGTGAAAGTCACTATATCTCATGAGGAGGAAGGATAGTGAAAGTCACTATATCTCATGAGGAGGAAGGATAGTGAAAGTCACTATATCTCATGAGGAGGGAGGATAGTGAAAGTCACTATATCTCATGAGGAGGGAGGATAGTGAAAGTCACTATATCTCATGATGATGAAGGATAGTGAAAGTCACTATATCTCATGAGGAGGGAGGATAGTGAAAGTCACTATATCTCATGAGGAGGGAGGATAGTGAAAGTCACTATATCTCATGAGGAGGGAATATAGTGAAAGTCACTATATCTCATGAGGAGGGAGGATAGTGAAAGTCACTATATCTCATGAGGAGGGAGGATAGTGAAAGTCACTATATCTCATGAGGAAGGAGGATAGTGAAAGTCACTATATCTCATGAGGAGGAAGGATAGTGAAAGTCACTATATCTCATGAGGAGGAAGGATAGTGAAAGTCACTATATCTCATGAGGAGGGAGGATAGTGAAAGTCACTATATCTCATGAGGAGGGAGGATAGTGAAAGTCACTATATCTCATGAGGAGGGAGGATAGTGAAAGTCACTATATCTCATGAGGAGGGAGGATAGTGAAAGTCACTATATCTCATGAGGAGGGAGGATAGTGAAAGTCACTATATCTCATGAGGAGGAAGGATAGTGAAAGTCACTATATCTCATGAGGAGGGAGGATAGTGAAAGTCACTATATCTCATGAGGAGGGAGGATAGTGAAAGTCACTATATCTCATGAGGAGGGAGGATAGTGAAAGTCACTATATCTCATGAGGAGGGAGGATAGTGAAAGTCACTATATCTCATGAGGAGGGAGGATAGTGAAAGTCACTATATCTCATGAGGAGGGAGGATAGTGAAAGTCACTATATCTCATGAGGAGGGAGGATAGTGAAAGTCACTATATCTCATGAGGAGGGAGGATAGTGAAAGTCACTATATCTCATGAGGAGGGAGGATAGTGAAAGTCACTATATCTCATGAGGAGGAAGGACAGTGAAAGTCACTATATCTCATGAGGAGGGAGGATAGTGAAAGTCACTATATCTCATGAGGAGGGAGGATAGTGAAAGTCACTATATCTCATGAGGAGGGAGGATAGTGAAAGTCACTATATCTCATGAGGAGGGAGGATAGTGAAAGTCACTATATCTCATGAGGAGGGAGGATAGTGAAAGTCACTATATCTCATGAGGAGGGAGGATAGTGAAAGTCACTATATCTCATGAGGAGGGAGGATAGTGAAAGTCACTATATCTCATGAGGAGGGAGGATAGTGAAAGTCACTATATCTCATGAGGAGGGAGGATAGTGAAAGTCACTATATCTCATGAGGAGGGAGGATGGTGAAAGTCACTATATCTCATGAGGAGGGAGGATGGTGAAAGTCACTATATCTCATGAGGAGGGAGGATAGTGAAAGTCACTATATCTCATGAGGAGGGAGGATAGTGAAAGTCACTATATCTCATGAGGAGGGAGGATAGTGAAAGTCACTATATCTCATGAGGAGGGAGGATAGTGAAAGTCACTATATCTCATGAGGAGGGAGGATAGTGAAAGTCACTATATCTCATGAGGAGTGAGGATAGTGAAAGCCACTATATCTCATGAGGAGGGAGGATAGTGAAAGTCACTATATCTCATGAGGAGGGAGGATAGTGAAAGTCACTATATCTCATGAGGAGGGAGGATAGTGAAAGTCCACATATCTCATGAGGAGGAAGGATAGTGAAAGTCACTATATCTCATGAGGAGGGAGGATACTGAAAGTCACTATATCTCTAAGACAATCATGGAACCAACAGTTGTTTCTATTACACCAGATGTATGTTATTTGAACCAATTATTTTAACATCGCACACAGAAGAATTTATAAGGATAATTTAGTTGCTACCAGCAGCCTGCACAGATAGAGCACAATACAGTAGAGTGCAGTACAGTAGCGTAGAGAACAGTAGAGAACAGTAGAGAACAGTAGAGTACAGTATAGTAGAGTGCAGTACAGTACAGTAGAGTGCAGTACAGTAGAGTAGAGTGCAGTACAGTAGAGTAGAGCACAGTACAGTAGAGTAGAGAACAGTAGAATACAGTACTGTAGAGTAGAGTAGAGCACAGTACAGTAGAGTGCAGTACAGTAGAGTAGAGAACAGTAGAGTACAGTAGAGTACAGTACAGTAGAGTAGAGAACAGTAGAGTACAGTACAGTACAGTAGAGAACAGTAGAGTACAGTAGAGTACAGTACAGTAGAGTAGAGAACAGTAGAGTACAGTACAGTAGAGTAGAGAACAGTAGAGTACAGTAGAGTACAGTACAGTAGAGTAGAGAACAGTAGAGTACAGTAGAGTACAGTACAGTAGAGTAGAGAACAGTAGAGTACAGTAGAGTACAGTACAGTAGAGTAGAGAACAGTAGAGTACAGTACAGTAGAGTAGAGAACAGTAGAGTACAGTAGAGTACAGTACAGTAGAGTAGAGAACAGTAGAGTACAGTAGAGTACAGTACAGTAGAGTAGAGAACAGTAGAGTACAGTACAGTACAGTAGAGTACAGTACAGTAGAGTACAGTACAGTAGAGTAGAGAACAGTAGAGTACAGTACAGTAGAGTACAGTAGAGCACAGTACAGTAGAGTAGAGCACAGCACAGTAGAGTAGAGCACAGCACAGTAGAGTAGAGCACAGCACAGTAGAGTAGAGCACAACACAGTAAAGTAAAACATTTTGAGTAGAGTATAGTTTATTACAGTACCTTAGAGCACAATAGAGTTGAGTACACTATAATGTACTGTACTGTACTGGGCTCTACATTACTGTACTGGGCTCTTCTGTACTGTACTTTGATGTCGAAACTTGTGAAACAGACGTCTATGATTGGTTCAGATTGGGTCCGGTTCGGACCAACCAAATTTGGTCCTGTATGGGAGCAGAGGTCATTACAATAATAGCCAGTGTGTGGAACAATACCCAAATACGCAAAGGAAGATACAGTGAGGGGAAAAAGCATTTGATCTCCTGCTGATTTTGTACGTTTGCCCACTGACAAAGAAATTATCCGTCTATAATTTTAATGGTAGGTTTATTTGAACAGTGAGAGACATAACAACAACAAAAATCCAGAAAAACGCATGTCAAAAATGTTATAAATTGATTTGCATTTTAATGAGGGAAATAAGTATTTATTTATTTACAGTATATATTTACAGCTCCATAATATATTTACAGCTCCATAATATATTTACAGCTCCATAATATATTTACAGCTCCCCACAGCCTGAAAAATAAAATGTTCTAAGTAGACATCTACTTTCATAGACACACACACACACACACACACACACACACACACACACACACACACACACCTTTGATTACAGCAGCCTGTCTTATTCAACCAGGGAAGGAAGTGACAGCCATTCTAAGTGGATGTTCCCTCTGACTCTGTCTGGCTCAGTCTGCACGTTGGTCCGTATCAGGATCCTTTAACAAGGTCAGAGATCAAAGAGCGATTCTAAAGGGTTCTGTTTCTCCCTGGGTAATGTTCCGGAACCCCTTTGAAGTTGTCACTTAAGTGATAATGCCAGAGAAGCCGGTTTTTGGAGGATATATTGGCATGGGTGTTGTTAGGCCCGAGACGAAGTCAAGGGCTGGCAAACCGTCCCAATGTATCCTGCAAACATCAGCTTCGAGGGCATCATCATTTTTATACAACGGGTTACCAACATAATCAAATAATGATTTTCATATTTTTATTAGAAACGTTACTTTTATGAATTTATTATTATTATTATTTATTTATCCTTCCACGAGATATAGTCCCTGTACAAATCTAGGGTTGCTACCCAAACCGTCTGGTCATCCGTTTTATCGGTTCGGTTGCCAGAGACGCGACCCGGTCGTTGTCTTTTTGTTCTGTATCTATGGACGCGACCCAGTCGTTCAGTCTTTTTGTTCTGTATCTATGGACGCGACCCAGTCGTTAGTTCTAAATGTTCCATTGCCATAATGGCTTGCAACGTTCTTATCCCTCGCTTGCTAGCTAGCCAACTACGGCTAAGAATGCAGCCAGAATAACAACAAAGTAGCTACACTTGCATTTATTTAAGCTGTTTTCTAGTGACATTAATTTCGATACATACATATCAATGAGCTAACGAAGCGCAATTTCACCTGGCATAGAAAATGTGTTCTCTCGTCAGGACACTGTTGGTCAAAGGAGCTAGCCAACAACACAGCTAACATCACTGCAGTCTTTCCCCACAAGCTGGAAAGACTGAAAACCAGCTGCTCTTCGTTTCGTTTGATCTGTTTTCAATTGCTATTTCTGTAAGGACAGATGCTGGGAGACAAGAAGAAATTACAGTGAGTGATAAACAGATAGGAAACATAACACGAACAGCATCTGGACAAGGGAAACATAACGACATTAATGCTGAATCGGGAAAGAAACTGAGGAAGTGACAGATATTGGGGAGGTAATTAATAATGTGATGGAGTCCAGGTGAGTCCGATGAAGCGCTAATGCGCGTAACGATGGTGACAGGTGTGCGTAATGATGAGCAGCCTGGTGGCCTTGAGAGCCAGAGGGTGGGCAGACGTGACAGTTTCTTTGTATACAGTATATCCATAAAATTAGGCTGATTCGTGATTTCGACAGACTGAGAAAAGATGCCTTCCTGTCTGTCTCATCTCGATTCCCAACACGTTCATTACTATGGGACAGCTGGTGATCGAATTTGAAAATTGTAACGATGTTGCTAATGTCTGAGAGACAGACAGTGAGGTTTATACAAATCTCTGCTATTGAAAACTAAATGTTAGTCTGAAAGAAATGGGAGATAATGTCTAGATGCTTTTTATAGTGGAGATCAAGTTTATAAATTGCCTGGCTGGGCTGATGAGACAGTGGATTGCGTAGTCAGATGGAACAGAGCAAATAGGCATTTTAACATCATAGATTTAGCCGTCGCAACTTGTGGAATAGACACCAGATGGACTGCGGTTTTAACCAATCCGCATTCAGGATTAGACCCACCCGTTGTATAAATCAATCAATCAATCAAATGTATTTATAAAGCCCTTTTTACATGTCACAAAGTGCTATACAGAAACCCAGCCTAAAACCCCAAACAGCCAGCAATGCAGATGTAGAAGCACGGTGGTTAGGAAAAACTTCCTAGAAAGGCCAGAACCTAGAAAGGAAACCTAGAGAGATACCAGGCTCTGAAGGGTGGCCAGTCCTCTTCTGGCTTTGCTGGAGATTATAACAGTACATGACCAAGATGTTCAAACGTTCATAGATAACCAGCAGGGTCAAATAATAATAATCACAGTGGTTGTAGAGGGTGCAACAGGTCAGCTCCTCAGGAGTGAATGTCAGTTGGCTTTTCATAGCCATTCAGAGTTAGAGACAGCAGGTGCGGTAGAGAGAGAGGGTTGAAAACAGCAAGTCCGGAACAAGGTAGCACGTCCGGTGAACAGGTCAGCGTTCCATAGCCGCAGGCAGAACAGTTGAAACTGGAGCAGCAGCACGACCAGGTGGACTGGGGACAGCAAGAAGTCATCAGGCCAGGTAGTCCTGAGGTATAAAAGTGATCAAGACAAAGGAGATGCTTGTGGACTACAGGAAAAGGAGGACTGAGCACGTAGTAATAGAGAAGAGACAGACAAAAGTGCATTGTTGATAAGTGAGTCCCATTCACCTGACATGCCGAGACCCGAGACAAGGAAATTCTCTGAAATCTACACTTAATACATTTAGTGTTGGCCCAAATCAGAAACGTAGCCTACACTATGTTAAAACACCTCTAGTATTAATGTCAGTCACACACAACTCCCAAGTCAAAAAATCAATAGGTTAATAAGGACTACAGGACTACATTTATACAGGCTGTCTGACTACAGGCAGTCTGACTACAGGACTACATCTATACAGGCAGTCTGACTACAGGACTACATCTATACAGGCAGTCTGACTATAGGACTACATCTATACAGCCAGTCTGCCTACAGGACTACATCTATACAGACAGTCTGACTACAGGACTACATCCATACAGGCAGTCTGACTACAGGACTACATCTATACAGGCAGTCTGACTACAGGACTACATTTATACAGGCAGTCTGACTACAGGACTACATCTATACAGTCAGCCTAACTACAGGACTACATCTATACAGGCAGTCTGACTACAGGCAGTCTGACTACAGGACTACATCTATACAGGCAGTCTAACTACAGGACTACATCTATACAGGCAGTCTGACAACAGGACTAGTTCTATACAAACAGTCTGATTACAGGCAGTCTGACTACAGGACTACATCTATACAGGCAGTCTGACTACAGGGCTACATCTATACAGGCAGTCTGACTACAGAACTACATCTATACAGGCAATCTGACTACAGGCAGTCTGACTACAGGACTACATCTATACAGGCAGTCTGACTGTAGGACTAGTTCTATACAGGCAGTCTGACTACAGGCAGTCTGACTACAGGACTACATCTATACAGGCAGTCTGACTACAGGCAGTCTGACTACAGGACTACATCTATACAGGCAGTCTGACTACAGGACTACATCTATACAGGCAGTCTGACTGCAGGACTAGTTCTATACAGGCAGTCTGACAACAGGACTACATCTATACAGGCAGTCTGACTACAGGCAGTCTGACTACAGGACTACATCTATACAGGCAGTCTGACTACAGGACTACATCTATACAGGCAGTCTGACTGCAGGACTAGTTCTATACAGACAGTCTGACTACAGGCAGTCTGACAACAGGACTACATCTATAGAGGCAGTCTGACTACAGGCAGTCTGACTACAGGACTACATCTATACAGGCAGTCTGACTACAGGACTACATCTATACAGGCAGTGTGACTACAGGACTACATCTATACAGGCAGTCTGACTGCAGGACTAGTTCTATACAGGCAGTCTGACTACAGGCAGTCTGACAACAGGACTACATCTATACAGGCAGTCTGACTACAGGCAGTCTGACTACAGGACTACATCTATACAGGCAGTGTGACTACAGGACTACATCTATACAGGCAGTCTGACTACAGGACTACATCTATACAGTAGAATATGAACAGAAGAGTGGTAAGTCAATAAGATCACAGTCATTCCACCTCAATGTTCCATTATAGAACGGTTGTGCTGAGTGGCAACTAACATGGAAATGAACGTGTGGATGAAGATTTTAATCAAACACTTGCTTTGTGCTACGTGTGCCGCTCAGTGTTCTAACTCCAGCACCATCCATCCATGTCAATGTGGGAAGGAGCGAGACCTACAACACGAGGAGGAGATTACTAAGAACCATCACACAGTTCTATACCTAGTCCGAGGCGTTGGTTTATATGGAGAAATTAGAGTGGTCATTCGTGACTTAATTACTGTAAACAAACAGCTTCCCAATTCAAAGTGCAGGGATATCTTTATGCCCCTTTTTAGAAGAGAAGAAAAAAAGCTCTCCAATAGGAAATGATTACTTATGAACTGAATTAATTGAGTTATAACTTGATTACATGGATATGCTATGATTTGTTCTTATTACACTACTGTGTATGTGTTTAAATTGACCAACCACTTAAAAAAAGAACATAACTTCTGTAATCTCTCTGGTAAGGCGAAGGCAGCTCCCATCCACAGCGGTAGCGTTAGTTACTGCAGGTCAGGGAGGGGTGCTAATCGTTCCTGATGTGGTATCTGTCTGGTAGTGTGAGGGGTTAGAGGGGTTAGATTAATGAGGATTTGAGGTGGAATCAGCCCAGGGCAGGGCACAGTCCCAGTTCCCAGAGGAACAGATGTTCCCTATTTCGTAACACATCGCCTTTTCTGTTCTTAATCATTCCTATACCCAGGCTAGCTTCACCATCTCTGACCCTTAATCATTCCTATACCCAGGCTAGCTTCACCATCTCTGACCCTTAATCATTCCTACATCCAGGCTAGCTTCACCATCTCTGACCCTTAATCATTCCTATACCCAGGCTAGCTTCACCATCTCTGACCCTTAATCATTCCTACACCCAGGCTAGCTTCACCCTCTCTGACTCTTAATCATTCCTACATCCAGGCTAGCTTCACCATCTCTGACCCTTAATCATTCCTACACCCAGGCTAGCTTCACCATCTCTGACCCTTAATCATTCCTACATCCAGGCTAGCTTCACCATCTCTGACCCTTAATCATTCCTACACCCAGGCTAGCTTCACCATCTCTGACCCGTAATCATCCCTATACCCAGGCTAGCTTCACCCTCTCTGACCCGTAATCATTCCTATACCCAGGCTAGCTTCACCCTCTCTGACCCGTAATCATCCCTATACCCAGGCTAGCTTCACCCTCTCTGACCCGTAATCATTCCTATACCCAGGCTAGCTTCACCCTCTCTGACCCTTAATCGTTCCTATACCCAGGCTAGCTTCACCCTCTCTGACCCGTAATCATCCCTATACCCAGGCTAGCTTCACCCTCTCTGACCCGTAATCATCCCTATACCCAGGCTAGCTTCACCATCTCTGACCCTTAATCATCCCTATACCCAGGCTAGCTTCACCATCTCTGACCCTTAATCATCCCTACATCCAGGCTAGCTTCACCCTCTCTGACCCTTAATCATTCCTATACCCAGGCTAGCTTCACCCTCTCTGACCCTTAATCATCCCTACACCCAGGCTAGCTTCACCATCTCTGACCCTTAATCATTCCTATACCCAGGCTAGCTTCACCATCTATGACCCTTAATCATTCCTATACCCAGGCTAGCTTCACCCTCTCTGACCCGTAATCGTTCCTATACCCAGGCTAGCTTCACCCTCTCTGACCCTTAATCATTCCTATACCCAGGCTAGCTTCACCCTCTCTGACCCGTAATCATCCCTACACCCAGGCTAGCTTCACCCTCTCTGACCCGTAATCGTTCCTATACCCAGGCTAGCTTCACCCTCTCTGACCCGTAATCGTTCCTATACCCAGGCTAGCTTCACCCTCTCTGACCCTTAATCATTCCTATACCCAGGCTAGCTTCACCATCTCTGACCCTTAATCATTCCTATACCCAGGCTAGCTTCACCATCTCTGACCCTTAATCATTCCTATACCCAGGCTAGCTTCACCATCTCTGACCCGTAATCGTTCCTATACCCAGGCTAGCTTCACCCTCTCTGACCCGTAATCGTTCCTATACCCAGGCTAGCTTCACCCTCTCTGACCCGTAATCGTTCCTATACCCAGGCTAGCTTCACCATCTCTGACCCGTAATCGTTCCTATACCCAGGCTAGCTTCACCCTCTCTGACCCGTAATCGTTCCTATACCCAGGCTAGCTTCACCATCTCTGACCCGTAATCGTTCCTATACCCAGGCTAGCTTCACCCTCTCTGACCATTAATAATTGTATCTCTCTCTCTCTCCCCCTCTTTCTTTGTCTCTCTCTCTCTCCCCCCTCTTTCTTTGTCTGTCTCTCTCTCTCTCCCTCTTTCTTTATGTCTCTCTCTCTCTTTTTTCCTCTCTCTCTCTCTCTCTCTCTCTCTCTCTCTCTCTCTCTCTCTCTCCTCTTACTCCTACTCTCTCTCCCTCCCTCTCTCACCCTGTACAAACAGTAGGCAGCAGTAGTCCTTTAGATAGCCCTGCAGACATACTTTATTAAACTCCTGTCATGACATCATAGTGCCCAGCCTTTTGTTTCACGTTCTAGTGCACTACTTTGGACCATTACTCTATGGACCCTAGTCAAAAGTAGTGCACTATATGGGGAATAGGGTGCCATTTGGGATGCATACAACAGGTCTTCAGGATGTTAGGGAGCTCACCCTCCTAGTGACGTAATCTTTCTTTTAATCAAAACAAAAAAACACTGTTCTGTTCTTCTCTCTGTTGTGGTTCCTGACTGACCTAGCAGGGGAGAGATGGCAGATATCTCAATCACACAGCTGAATCAAATCAGAGATTATGTGTCACGTGCGCCGAATACAACAGGTGTAGTAGACCTTACAGTGAAATGCTGAATACAACAGGTGTAGTAGACCTTACAGTGAAATGCTGAATACAACAGGTGTAGTAGACCTCACAGTGAAATGCTGAATACAACAGGTGTAGTAGACCTCACAGTGAAATGCTGAATACAACAGGTGTAGTAGACCTCACAGTGAAATGCTGAATACAACAGGTGTAGTAGACCTCACAGTGAAATGCTGAATACAACAGGTGTAGTAGACCTTACAGTGAAATGCTGAATACAACAGGTGTAGTAGACCTTACAGTGAAATGCTGAATACAACAGGTGTAGTAGACCTCACAGTGAAATGCTGAATACAACAGGTGTAGTAGACCTTACAGTGAAATGCTGAATACAACAGGTGTAGTAGACCTCACAGTGAAATGCTGAATACAACAGGTGTAGTAGACCTTACAGTGAAATGCTGAATACAACAGGTGTAGTAGACCTCACAGTGAAATGCTGAATACAACAGGTGTAGTAGACCTCACAGTGAAATGCTGAATACAACAGGTGTAGTAGACCTCACAGTGAAATTCTGAATACAACAGGTGTAGTAGACCTTACAGTGAAATGCTGAATACAACAGGTGTAGTAGACCTCACAGTGAAATGCTGAATACAACAGGTGTAGTAGACCTTACAGTGAAATGCTGAATACAACAGGTGTAGTAGACCTCACAGTGAAATGCTGAATACAACATGTGTAGTAGACCTCACAGTGAAATGCTGAATACAACAGGTGTAGTAGACCTCACAGTGCAATGCTGAATACAACAGGTACCTTACAGTGAAATGCTTACTTAAAGGCTCTAACCAACAGTGCAAAAAAGGTATTAGGTGAACAATAGGTAAGTAAAGGAATAAAAACAACAGTAAAAAGACAGTGAAAAGTAACAGTAGTGAGGCTATATACAGTAGAGAGGCTATATACAGTAGAGGCTATATACAGTAGTGAGGCTATAACAGTAGTGAGGCTATATACAGTAGTGAGGCTATATACAGTAGAGGCTATATACAGTAGTGAGGCTATAACAGTAGTGAGGCTATATACAGTAGTGAGGCTATAACAGTAGTGAGGCTATATACAGTAGTGAGGCTATAACAGTAGAGAGGCTATAACAGTAGTGAGGCTATAACAGTAGTGAGGCTATAACAGTAGAGAAGATATATACAGTAGTGAGGCTATAACAGTAGTGAGGCTATATACAGTAGTGAGGTTGTATACAGTAGTGAGGCTATATACAGTAGTGAGGCTATATACAGTAGTGAGGCTATATACAGTAGTGAGGCTATATACAGTAGTGAGGCTATAACAGTAGAGAGGCTATATACAGTAGTGAGGCTATATACAGTAGTGAGGCTATAACAGTAGTGAGGCTATAACAGTAGAGAGGCTATAACAGTAGCGAGGCTATAACAGTAGTGAGGCTATAACAGTAGAGAGGCTATATACAGGCACCGGTTAGTCGGGCTGATTGAGGTAGTATGTACATTAATGTATAGTTAAAGTGACTATGCATATAAGATAAACAGAGAGTAGCAGCTGCGTAAAAGAGGGGTTGGGTGAGGCACACAATGCAAATAGTCCGGGTAGCCATTTGATTACCTGTTCAGGAGTCTTATGTCTTGGGGGTAAAAACTGTTGAGAAGCCTTTTTGTCCTAGACTTGGCCCTCCAGTACAGCTTGCCATTCGGTAGTAGAGAGAACAGTCTATGACTGGGGTGGCTGGGGTCTTTGACAATTTTTAGGGCCTTCTTCTGATACCGCCTGGTGTAGAGGACCTGGATGACAGGTAGCTTAGCCCCAGTGATGCACTGGGCCGTATGCACTACCCTCTGTAGTGCCTTGCAGTCGGAGGCCGAGCAATTGCCTAACCAGGCAGTGATGCAACCAGTCAGAATGCTCTCGATGTAGCTGTAGAACCTTTTGAGGATCTGAGGACCCATGCCAAATCTTTTTAGTCTCTTGAGGGGGAATATGCTTTGTCGTGCCCTCTTCATGACTGTCTTGGTGTGTTTGGGCCATTCTAGTTTGTTGGTGATGTGGACAGCAAGGAACTTGAAGCTCTCAACCTGCTCCACTACAGCCCTGTCGATGAGAATGGGGGCGTGCTCGGTCCTCCTTTTCCTGTTGTCCCCAATCATCTCCTTAGTCTTGGTTACATTGAGGAATAGGTTGTTGTCCTGGCACCACCTCCCTGTAGGCTGTCTGATTCTTGTCAGTGATCAGGCCTACCACTGTCGTGTTGTATGCAAACTTAATGACGGTGTTGGAGTAGTGACTGTCCATGCAGTCATGGGTGAACAGGAAGTACAGGAGGGGACTGAGCACGCACCCCTTAGGGGCTCCAGTATTGAGGATTAGCGTGGGGGATGTGTTGTTACCTACACTTACCACTTGGGGGCGGCCCGTCGGGAAGTCCAGGATCCAGTTGCAGAGGGAGGTGTTGAGTCCCAGGATCCTTAGCTTAGTGATGAGCTTTGAGAGTACTATGGTGTTGAACGCTGAGCTGTAGTCAGTGAATAGCATTCTCACGTAGGTGTCCAGGTCGGTCTGTCTTTGGGCACATCTTGATGGGACAACCACAGGTTGATGGGACAACCACATCTTGATGGGACAACCACAGGTTGATGGGACAACCACAGGTTGATGGGACAACCACAGGTTGATGGGACAACCACAGGTTGATGGGATAACCACAGGTTGATGGGACAACCACAGGTTGATGGGACAACCACAGGTTGATGGGACAACCACAGGTTGATGGGACAACCACATCTTGATGGGACAACCACAGGTTGATGGGACAACCACAGGTTGATGGGACAACCACAGGTTGATGGGACAACCACATCTTGATGGGACAACCACAGGTTGATGGGACAACCACAGGTTGATGAGACAACCACAGCTTTTTACTTATATATATTAGAGAAGGGCCTGATTCAATTAAGACTGGCAACCGGGTTGGGTATTAAAAAAAACTAACCTAAAACGACTGTCTTTTTGGTTTGAGTTAGCAATGTTCTTATTTATTTACAGACTAGCTATAGTTTTGTTGAGTTAGTGCATGAATCCAAATGGACAAGAACTCTGACACAGGTTCCCAGGTGTGAATATACAGGGAACTGACTAAATAAAGGAAACACTTGAGTAAATGAGGGATACAAAGTACATTTGAAAGTGTGGTTCCTGAGTTAATTAAACATTTAACATCCTATCCTGCTTGGGGTCATGTATGAAAAAGCCCATTATTTTGGCTAGGATGGCTATGCCAACCATCAACAGGGCTCAAGTGGTCACTGAATGGTTTGATGAGCATGAAAACGATGTAAACCATATGCCATGGCCGACTCAGTCACCAAATCTCAACCCAACTGAACACATGTGGGAGATCCTGGAGCAGCGCCTGAGACCAGCGTGTTCCACCAACGTCAACAAAACACCAAATGGTGTAATTTCTCATGGAACAATGGTGTCTCATCCCTCCAATAGAGTTCCAGACACTTGTAGAATCTATGCCAAGGTGCATTGAAGCTGTTCTGGCTCGTGGTGGACCACCGCCCTATTAAGACACTTTAGTGTAACTGTTTGAGGTTGTGGACAGGTGTCTTTCATACTGATAACAAGTTCAAACAGGTGCCATTAATACAGGTAACGAGTGGAGGACAGAGGAGACTCTTAAAGAAGAAGTTACAGGTCTGTGAGCACCAGAAATCCTGCTTGTTTGTAGGTGACCAAATACTTATTTTCCACCATAATTTGCAAATAAATGTATTAAAAATCATACAATGTGATTTTCTGGATTTGTTCTGGATTTTTTTCCCCCATTTTGTCTGTCATAGTTGAAGTGTACCTATGATGAAAATTACAGGCCTCTCTCATCTTTTTAAGTGGGAGAACTTGCACAATTGGTGGCTGACTAAATCATTTTTTGCCCCACTGTATGTTGGGGGGTTTCCTGTAGGTCTTTAAGCCAATGAGCTTTGAGTACATGAATATAGTTAATATCTTCATGATGCTATAAAGAGTTCCAAAGAATACAAAAAAAAAAGTGTCTGGTATGTTGTGAAATACTGACAATTATATGACAAGAATGTGTGGATGATGGCCAGACACCATATCTGTTAGCTAAGTGCATGAGTTCATCAAGTCTATCTACAGTTCAGTTCCACTGACCCTGTCCCCTGACCTGGATAAATGGTTTTACTTGTTTGTTTTCTAATCTGAAAGAATGTGCAAAAAAATCTAAGTCAAAATCCCACATTATCTGTTGGAAAGTCTTTGGCACTAATCTCATATCCTGTAAAAAAATAAATAATTTAAAAGCTCTAAAAAGACCATGGTTTAGGGAAGAGTAGTGCATTTCTGTGTTTAATATTCGTACCACTCTGTGTATACAGAAATGTACATTACTTGGAAGTGCATGAGTCTCATTTGGCCAGGATCCAGCTGAAATGGGTTTGATATTCTCGTATCACTATGTGTATACCAGAGGAGGCTGGTGAGAGGAGTTATAGGAGGACAGGTTCATTATATTAGACTCTGCTATCCGACCCAAGCCCGACAGGCCTCGACGTTATACATTGGGTTAGGACTGGGTAGGTCCTGTTGTCTCATCAATAACTAGGGTCCGGGTAGGACTCAGGTATTACTAAATTGATCAGTTACATTTTGAAGTTGAGCCATTTGCTTGTGCTCTGCTTCAGAGTACAGTCATTTCTGACTTAGGTCATGACATGGTGTCAGAAGTGCTTCAACCTTGTCAAATATAAGACCTATTCATTCCCATTGTGTACGTTCCCCATGCTACGTCAATGCGCAACGCGGTGCATTCTGAGCGATTCTGGGTCAAGGAGTGCTCTCCTACAAAGGAGTGATTTAAAACAAGTTTTACCTTTATTTAACTAGGCAGGTCAGTTAAGAACAAATTCTTACTTACTATGACGGCCTACCAAGAGGCAACAGGCCTCCTGTGGGGACGGGGTCTGGGATTAAAAATGTAAAATAAAATACAGTGCCTTGCGAAAGTATTCGGCCCCCTTGAACTTTGCGACCTTTTGCCACATTTCAGGCTTCAAACATAAAGATATAAAACTGTATTTTTTTGTGAAGAATCAACAACGAGTGGGACACAATCATGAAGTGGAACGACATTTATTGGATATTTCAAACTTTTTTAACAAATCAAAAACTGAAAAATTGGGAGTGCAAAATTATTCAGCCCCCTTAAGTTAATACTTTGTAGCGCCACCTTTTGCAGCGATTACAGCTGTAAGTCGCTTGGGGTATGTCTCTATCAGTTTTGCACATCGAGAGACTGACATTTTTTCCCATTTCTCCTTGCAAAACAGCTTGAGCTCAGTGAGGTTGGATGGAGAGCATTTGTGAACAGCAGTTTTCAGTTCTTTCCACAGATTCTCGATTGGATTCAGGTCTGGACTTTGACTTGGCCATTCTAACACCTGGATATGTTTATTTTTGAACCATTCCATTGTAGATTTTGCTTTATGTTTTGGATCATTGTCTTGTTGGAAGACAAATCTCCGTCCCAGTCTCAGGTCTTTTGCAGACTCCATCAGGTTTTCTTCCAGAATGGTCCTGTATTTGGCTCCATCCATCTTCCCATCAATTTTAACCATCTTCCCTGTCCCTGCTGAAGAAAAGCAGGCCCAAACCATGATGCTGCCACCACCATGTTTGACAGTGGGGATGGTGTCTTCAGGGTGATGAGCTGTGTTGCTTTTACGCCAAACATAACGTTTTGCATTGTTGCCAAAAAGTTCAATTTTGGTTTCATCTGACCAGAGCACCTTCTTCCACATGTTTGGTGTGTCTCCCAGGTGGCTTGTGGCAAACTTTAAACGACACTTTTATGGATATCTTTAAGAAATGGCTTTCTTCTTGCCACTCTTCCATAAAGGCCAGATTTGTGCAATATACGACTGATTGTTGTCCTATGGACAGAGTCTCCCACCTCAGCTGTAGATCTCTGCAGTTCATCCAGAGTGATCATGGGCCTCTTGGCTGCATCTCTGATCAGTCTTCTCCTTGTATGAGCTGAAAGTTTAGAGGGACGGCCAGGTCTTGTGTCACGTTCTGACCTTTATTTCCTTTGTTTTGTATTTAGTTAGTATGGTCAGGGCGTGAGTTGGGTGGGTAGTCTATGTTTGTTTTTCTATGTTTTGGGGCATTTCTATGTTTCGGCCTAGTATGGTTCTCAATCAGAGGCAGGTGTCATTAGTTGTCTCTGATTGAGAATCATACTTAGGTAGCCTGGGTTGCACTGTTTGTTTGTGGGTGATTGTCTATGTTAGTGGCTTGTATCAGCACAGGTCTCATTTTGTAGCTTCACGGTCGAATTTGGTTTATTGTTTTTGTTACTCTTTTGTATGGTGTTCAGTCTTTCTTTATTAAAGATCTACCATGGACACTTACCACGCCGCATATTGGTCCTCTGATCCTTTTCGCCTCTCCTCTTCAGATGAAGAGGAGGACGACCGTGACATCTTGGTAGATTTGCAGTGGTCTGATACTCCTTCCATTTCAATATTATCGCTTGCACAGTGCTCCTTGGCATGTTTAAAGCTTGGGAAATCTTTTTGTATCCAAATCCGGCTTTAAACTCTTTACAACAGTATCTCGAACCTGCCTGGTGTGTTCCTTGTTCTTCATGATGCTCTCTGCGCTTTTGACGGACCTCTGAGACTATCACAGTGCAGGTGCATTTATACGGAGACTTGATTACACACAGGTGGATTGTATTTATCATCATTAGTCATTTAGGTCAACATTGGATCATTCAGAGATCCTCACTGAACTTCTGGAGAGAGTTTGCTGCACTGAAAGTGAAGGGGCTGAATAATTTTGCACGCCCAATTTTTCAGTTTTTGATTTGTTAAAAAAGTTTGAAATATCCAATAAATGTCGTTCCATTTCATGATTGTGTCCCACTTGTTGTTGATTCTTCACAAAAAAATACAGTTTTATATCTTTATGTTTGAAGCCTGAAATGTGGCAAAAGGTCGCAAAGTTCTTACATTCTTACATCAGCTGATGTCACAAAGTGCTGTACTGAAACCCAGCCTAAAACCCCAAACGGAAAGCAATGCAGATGTAGAAGCACGGTGGCTAGGAAAAACTCCCTGGATCCTTTCTTCTTTAAGGTCACAGCCCTTATCATCACCAAATCTCTGACCTTTTTAACCTGTCTCTCCTTTCTGGGGAGGTTCCCATTGCTTGGAAGGCAGCCACAGTTCGTCCTTTATTTAAAGGGGGAGATCAAATCAAATTTATTTATATAGCCCTTCGTACATCAGCTGATATCTCAAAGTGCTGTACAGAAACCCAGCCTAAAACCCCAAACAGCAAGCAATGCAGGTGTAGAAGCACAGTGGCTAGGAAAAACTCCCTAGAAAGGCCAAAACCTAGGAAGAAACCTAGAGAGGAACCAGGCTATGTGGGGTGGCCAGTCCTCTTCTGGCTGTGCCGGGTGGAGATTATAACAAAACATGGTCAAGATGTTCAAATGTTCATAAATGACCAGCATGGTCGAATAATAATAAGGCAGAATAGTTGAAACTGGAGCAGCAGCACAGTCAGGTGGACTGGGGACAGCAAGGAGTCATCATGTCAGGTATTCCTGGGGCATGGTCCTAGGGCTCAGGTCCTCCGAGAGAGAGAAAGAGAGAAGGAGAGAATTAGAGAACGCACACTTAGATTCACACAGGACACCGAATAGGACAGGAGAAGTACTCCAGATATAACAAACTGACCCTAGCCCCCCGACACATAAACTACTGCAGCATAAATACTGGAGGCTGAGACAGGAGGGGTCAGGAGACACTGTGGCCCACTCCGAGGACACCCCCGGACAGGGCCAAACAGGAAGGATATAACCCCACCCACTTTGCCAAAGCACAGCCCCCACACCACTAGAGGGATATCTTCAACCACCAACTTACCATCCTGAGACAAGGCTGAGTATAGCCCACAAAGACCTCCGCCACGGCACAACCCAAGGGGGGGGGGGGGGGGGGGGGGGGCGCCAACCCAGACAGGATGACCACATCAGTGACTCAACCCACTCAGGTGACGCACCCCCTCCAGGGACGGCATGAGAGAGCCCCAGTAAAGCCAGTGACTCAGCCCCTGTAATAGGGTTAGAGGCAGAGAATCCCAGTGGAAAGAGGGGAACCGGCCAGGCAGAGACAGCAAGGGCGGTTCGTTGCTCCAGAGCCTTTCCGTTCACCCTCCCACTCCTGGGCCAGACTACACTCAATCATATGACCCACTGAAGAGATGAGTCTTCAGTAGAGACTTAAAGGTTGAGACCGAGTTTGCGTCTCTGACATGGGTAGGCAGACCGTTCCATAAAAATGGAGCTCTATAGGAGAAAGCCCTGCCTCCAGCTGTTTGCTTAAAAATTCTAGGGACAATTAGGAGGCCTGCGTCTTGTGACCGTAGCGTACGTGTAGGTATGTACGGCAGGACCAAATCAGAGAGATAGGTAGGAGCAAGCCCATGTAATGCTTTGTAGGTTAGCAGTAAAACCTTGAAATCAGCCCTTGCTTTGACAGGAAGCCAGTGTAGAGAGGCTAGCACTGGAGTAATATTATCAAATTTTTTGGTTCTAGTCAGGATTCTAGCAGCCGTATTTAGCACTAACTGTAGTTTATTTAGTGCTTTATCCGGGTAGCCGGAAAGTAGAGCATTGCAGTAGTCTAACCTGGAAGTGACAAAAGCATGGATTAATTTTTCTGCATCATTTTTGGACAGAAAGTTTCTGATTTTTGCAATGTTACGTAGATGGAAAAAAGCCGTCCTTGAAATGGTCTTGATATGTTCTTCAAAAGAGAGATCAGGGTCCAGAGTAACGCCGAGGTCATTCACAGTTTTATTTGAGACGACTGTACAACCATTAAGATTAATTGTCAGATTCAACAGAAGATCTCTTTGTTTCTTGGGACCTAGAACAAGCATCTCTGTTTTGTCCGAGTTTAAAAGTAGAAAGTTTGCAGCCATCCACTTCCTTATGTCTGAAACACATTCTTCTAGCAAGGGCAATTTTGGGGCTTCACCATGTTTAATTGAAATGTACAGCTGTGTGTCATCCGCATAGCAGTGAAAGTTAACATTATGTTTTCGAATAACATCCCCAAGAGGTAAAATATATAGTGAAAACAATAGTGGTCCTAAAACGGAACCTTGAGGAACACCGAAATTTACAGTTGATTTGTCAGAGGACAAACCATTCACAGAGACAAACTGATATCTTTCCGACAGATAAGATCTAAACCAGGCCAGAACTTGTCCGTGTAGACCAATTTGGGTTTCCAATCTCTCCAAAAGAATGTGGTGATCGATGGTATCAAAAGCAGCACTAAGGCACTAGGATCAAGCTGATCCTAACCAATTTCTATTTTGCCCTGTTTATCAAAAGTGTTGGGAAAACTTGTCAATAATCAACTGACTGGCTTTCTTGATGTCTATAGTATTCTCTCTGGTAGGCAATCTGGTTTCTGCTCAGGTTATGGACTTATCACTGCAACCTTAAAGGTCCTAAATTATGTTTCCATTGCCCTTAATTCTAAGCAATATTGTGCTGATATTTTTATTGACTTGGCCAAAGCTTTTGATACGGTAGGGACTATTGGTGTCTCTGAGGGGTCTTTGGCCTGGTTTGCTAACTACCCCTCTCAAAGAATGCAGTGTGTAAAGTCAGAACATCTGCTGTCTCGGCCACTGCCTGTCACCAAGGGTGTATCCCAAGGCTCGATCCTAGGCCCCACGCTGTTCTAATTTACATCACAACATAGTTCAGGCAGTAGGAAGCTCTCTCATTCATGTATATGCATCAAGATTTCTCTGCCCTTGTTCTGAACACCTCCAAAACAAAGGTAATGTGGTTCAGTAAGTAGAATGCCCCTCTCCCCACCGGTGTGATTACTACCTCTGAGGGTTTAAAGCTTGAGGTGGTCACCTCATACAAGTACTTGGGAGTATGGCTAGACGGTACACTGTCCTTCTCTCAACACCTATCAAAACTGCAGGCTAAAGTTACATCTAGACTTGGTTTCCTCTATCGTAATCGCTCCTCTTTCACCCCAGCTGCCAAACTAACCCTGATTCAGATGACCATCTTACCCATGCTAGATTATGGAGACATAATTTATAGAGCGTCAGGTAAGGGTGCTCTCGAGTGGCTTGATGTTCTTTACCATTCGGCCATCAGATTTGCCACCAAAGCTCCTTATAGGACACATCACTGCACTCTGTACTCCTCTGTAAACTCTGTATACCCATCGCAAGACCCACTGGTTGATGCTTGTTTATAAAACCCTCTTAGGCCTCACTCCCCCCATCTGAGATACCTACTGTAGCCCTCATCCTCCACATCCTCCACAGACATCCTCCATTCTGCCAGTCACATTCTTTTAACGGTCCCCGAAGCACACACATCCCTGAGTCGCTCCTCTTTTCAGTTCGCTGCAGCTAGCGACTGGAACGAGCTGCAAAAAAACACTCAAACTGGACAGTTTTATCTCAATCTCTACATTCACAGACTCAATCATGGACACGCTTACTGACACTTGTGGATGCTTCGCGTGATGTATTGTTGTCTCTACCTTCTGGCCCTTTGTGCTGTTGTCTGTGCCCAATAAAGTTTGTACCATGTTTTGTGCTGCTACCATGTTGTGGAGAAACCTTGTTGTTGTCTTAGGTCTCTCTTGTGGTAATGTTGTGTTTTGTGCTATATATATTTTTTTTAATCCCAGGCCCCCATCCCCGCAGGAGGCCTTTTGCCTTTTGGTAGGCCGTCATTGTAAATAAGAATTTGTTCTTAACTGACTTGCCTAGTTAAATCAAGGTTAAATAAAATATTGGCTGACACTGGAACATGGTCAGCTCTGATTGGCTGACACTGGAACATGGTCAGCTCTGATTGGTTGACACTGGAACATGGTCAGCTCTGACTGGCTGTCATGCTGCTGACACCTGCATGAATAAAGATGAACAAATAAACAGTACAAGTAAAACAAACATAATCTCAACTCAACTATGACAGTCAATCGATGTGATCCATCATTAGCTCAGATAACAATGCCATCACCCATTAATGGGTCCAGTTCTATTTTCCATTGCCGTGCCGCTAGATAGTTTCTGTTGATTGAGTGGGTCTGTGCCATGTGGACGACCTTGACAGAGAGAGGGAGGGTTGGTACACCAAGCCCCCCTGGCTGGCTCCACTCTGTAGTAACTGTGCCAACAGGACAGTGTCACGTATAAATGAACATCCTCTGATCTATATTGGGCTATTTTCCAATAGCGGTAAGAGAGTGGTGATAGGGTACAGAGTGAGGACCTGACCCCCTATCTGATTGATGACCAGCCCAAATGGCACCATATTCCCTATGTAGTGCACTACTTTTGACCAGGGTCCATATAGGGAATAGGTTGCCATTTGGGACAAAGCCACAGTGTTGATTTGCCTCCCCAGACTTTATTGATTACTTTGATTACTGTATAACATCCTGCTGTGTCCCAAATGGCCCCCTATTTGGGTCCTGGTCAACATTTGTGCACTATATAGGGAACAGGGTGACATTTGGGATGCATACCAGGGCTCAACTGTGCCCACTATGCTGTTTTAAACCCTCTACCAAGCCACAGCACAAACCATAGACAGAGTACAGCAGACCAGGGTCAATTTCAAGTTAAAGCTAGGATCACCACAGGCCCCTGGATCCCATCCTGCAAGGGCCAGAAAGAGAGAGAGGTAATGAGAGACTAAAAGGCCAATGAAGGACAATAGGAGAGAAGAAGAAAGGAGAGAAGAAGAAAAAATAAATAAGAAGGAAGGGAGTGAGAGAAGAAGGAAAGGAGAGAAGAAGAAAAGGAAAGAAGAAGGAAAGGAGAGAAGAAGAAAAAGAAAGAAGAAGGAAAGGAGAGAAGAAGAAAAAATAAATAAGAAGGAAGGGAGAGAGAGAAGAAGGAAAGGAGAGAAGAAGAAAAGGAAAGAAGAAGGAAAGGAGAGAAGAAGAAAAGGAAAGAAGAAGGAAAGGAGAGAAGAATAAAAAATAAATAAGAAGGAAGGGAGAGAGAGAAGAAGGAAAGGAGAGAAGAAGAAAAGGAAAGAAGAAGGAAAGGAGAGAAGAAGAAAAAGAACATAGGAAGAAAGAACTAAGAGCGGAGGATTTTCATTGGTCGATACTGAGTTCACGGCCAGTGCACCCCAACGTCTCACAGTTTCAAGCAAGCACCCATACTTGAGTGGCATCGAAAGAGGCTAAAATGTGTTTTTCCTCTCCTTTCATTATGTCTTGTGTTTTTCCACGTCCGCCCCGAGGTTTATGTAAGAGCAGGAGTTGCAATCAGTCAAAATGAGGTCAGCGACGGGACAGCAGGATTAGAAGGTTATTAAACAAGAGTGTGCGTCCCAAATGGGAAAAGTAGTGCACTATTGTAGGGGATAGGGTCCCATTTCACATCAAATAAACACAGGGAGCAGCAGTACCGAGTCGATGTGCAGGGGTACGAGGTAAGTTAGTGCATTTGGAAAATATTCAGACCCTATGACTTTTTACAGGCTTTTTCTAAAATGGATTAAATTGTTGTTGTTTTTTACACCCCATGATGACAAAGCAAAAAAAAAAGGTTTTTAGACATTTTCGCAAATTGCTATAAAAAATGACTTAATTAAATATCTAATTTATATAAATATTCAGACCTTTTACTCAGTACTTTGTTGAAGCACCTTTGGCAGCAATTACAGCCTCAAGTCTTCTTGGGTATGATGCTATAAGCTTGGCACACCTGTATTTGGGGAGTTACTCCCATTCTTCTCTGCAGATCCTCTCAAGCTCTGTCAGGTTGGATAGGGAGCACAGCTATTCTCCAGAGATGTTCGATTGGGCTCAAGTCCGGGTTCTGACTAGGCCACTCAAGGACATTTAGAGACTTGTCCAGAAGCCACATCTGCTTTGTCTTGGCTGTGTGCTTAGGGTCGTTGTCCTGTTGGAAAGTGAACCTTCGCCCCAGTCTGAGGTCCTGAGCGCTCTGGAGCAGGTTTTCATCAAGGATCTCTCTGTACTTTACTCCGTTCATCTTTTCCTAGATCCTGACTAGTCTGCAGCTGAAAAACATCTCCACAGCATGATGCTGCCACCACCATGCTTCACCGTAGGGATGGTGCCTGGTTTTCTCCTGACGTGATGCTTGGCATTCAGGCCAAAGAGTTGAATCTTGGTTACATCAGACCAGAGAATCTTGTTTCTCATGTTCTGAGTCCTTAAGGTGCCTTTTGTTAAACTCCAAGCGGGCTGTCATGTGCCTTTTACTGAGGAGTGGATTCCATCTGGCCACCCTATCATAAAGGCCTGATTGTTGGAGTGCTGCAGAGATTGTTGTCCTTCTGGAAGGTTCTCCCATCTCCACAGAGGAACTCCGGAGCTTTGTCAGAGTGACTATCGCCCTTCTCCCCCAATTGCTCAGTTTGGCTGGGCGGCAAGCTCTGGGAAGAGTCTTCGTGGTTCCAAACTTCTTCCATTTAAGAATGATGGAGGCCACAGTGTTCTTGGGGATCTTCAATGCTGCATAAATGTTTTGGTACCCTTCCCCAGATCTGTTCCTCGACACAATCCTGTCTCAGAGCTCTACGGACAATTCCTTCGACCTGTTGGCTTGGTTTTTGCTCTGACATGCACTGTCAACTGTGGGACCATATATAGACAGGTGTGTGCCCTTCCAAATCCAATAATTTGAATTTACCACAGGTGGACTCCAATCAAGTTGTAGAAACAGCTCAAGGATGATCAATGGAAAGAGGATGCGCCTGGGCTCAAAAGAGTCTCATAGCATTTTTTATGAATTTGTTAAAATAAAAAATAAACTGTTTTTGCTTTGTCATTATTGGATACTGTGTGTAGATTAATGAGGGGAAATGTGAATGTGATACATTTTATAATAAACAAACAATGCATGCAGGGCAGAATTAGGCCAATATCCACTAATAATAAAAACTAAATAGCAATTCAGTTTTGGAACCATTTAAAATACAGTGACCGCCCTCTCATATCCTTACCAAGGCCTGCAACGCCAAGAGCTGAGCAAAGAAAAGTCTAGCTGGTTCACAAACCTGTTCTAGACTGAAGCCTCGGAACCAGAACATCAAATCAATCAAAATAAACCACATTACATCACAGCCAAAACAAAACTACATATTGGGAAACACGAGCACAAGCACAAAGGAAAATTCCATGCTATCTGGTCCAAAATCGACAGTACACAGTGGCAAACTATTTCACTGTGGTTACTGATCAAAACCTCAATGAGCACAGCCTTGCCATTGAGAAGGGTAGACACAGGAAAACCTGGATCCCTGTAATGGAAATTGCTGTGTAACCACTGCACCACAGCAGAACCCGAGACAGCTTAAACTTCCTTTCAAAACGTCAAAAAATATTAGAGAGTAATTTCCCCAAATTTGAAACCCTTATTCATGTCACCTGACCTTAGAGATCCTATTTCTCTATTTTGGGTTAGGTCAGGGTGTGACTAGGGTGGGCATTCTAGTTTCTTTATTTCTAGGTTGGCTTGGTATGGTTCCCAATCTGAGGCAGCTGTCTATCGTTGTCTATGATTGGGGATCATATTTAGGCAGCTTTTTCCCACTGGGTTTTTGTGGGATCTTGTTTGTGTATAGATGAGCACTGCATCGCTTCACAGTCGTTGTGTTTCTGTATTGTTTTGGTGAGTTTACTTTATTAAACATGTGGAACTCTACGCACGCTGTGCCTTGGTCCGTTTATTCAACACACGATTGTGACAATTCAAGGTTTCAAAGACCTCTCTGATGAGGATAGACGACCCATCCTGTTGGGGGAGGATGCAGAGTGCTGTGGGTTGGCAGCGCACTACATTGCCGCCTGCCATAAGAAGAAGGACAGTGTCTGACAGACCAATCAACCTGAACATGTCCTCTATGCTTATTGTTATTGTTCAATGTCTGGTTATTTTGACACTTGGTTATTGTTGTTACTGTTGTCCTGTTGACAATAATGATTATTATTATTTTAATTATGTTAATATTGGAAATCTCCAAAGTAAGCTTTGGCAATATGTACACTGTTACGTCATGCCAATAAAGACGATTAAATTGAGCGAGAGAGAGAGAGAGAGAGAGAGAGAGAGAGAGAGAGAGTACACAGATCCACAAAGAATTCGATAAAACAAACCCAATTTTGATAAACTCCCATATCTACTGGGTGAAAAACCAGTGTGCCGTCACAGCAGCAAGATTTGTGACCTGTTACCTCAAGAAAAGGGCAACCAGTGAGGAACAAACATCATTGTAAATTCAACCCATTTTTATTTATTTATTTTCACTTTTGTACATTAACTATTTTCACATCGTTACAACATTTATATAGACATAATATGACATTTGAAATGTCTCTATTATTTTGGAAATTGTGAGTGTAATATTTACTGTTCACATTTTATTGTTTGTGTTTATCCATTTCACTTGCTTTGTCAATGTTATCATATATTTCCCAAAAATGCCACTTGAATTGAATTGAAACAGAGACCGAGAGAGACAGGCAGAGACAGGGAGAGAGAGACAGAGTGAGACAGAGTGAGACCGAGAGAGACCGAGAGAGACAGGGAGAGAGAGAGAGACTGAGAGAGACAGGAGGAGAGAGAGAGAGAGAGAGAGAGAGAGTGAGAGAGAGAGAGAGAGAGAGAGACCGGGAGAGACAGGGAGAGAGACCGAGAGAGAGAGAGAGAGAGAGAGACAGAGAGAGAGACCGGGAGAGACAGGGAGAGAGAGAGATACCGAGAGAGACAGGAGGAGAGAGAGAGAGACCGAGAGAGACAGGGAGAGAGAGAGAGACCGAGAGAGACAGGAGGAGAGAGAGAGAGACCGAGAGAGACAGGGAGAGAGAGAGAGAGAGAGAGAGAGAGAGAGAGAGAGAGAGAGAGAGAGAGAGAGAGAGAGAGAGAGAGAGAGACCGGGAAAGACAGGGAGAGAGACCGAGAGAGAGAGAGAGAGAGAGAGAGAGAGAGAGAGAGAGAGAGAGACAGAAAGAGAGACCGGGAGAGACAGGGAGAGACAGAGAGAGAGAGAGAGAGAGAGAGATAGACCGGGAGAGAGAGAGAGAGAGAGAGAGAGAGAGAGAGAGATAGACCGAGAGAGACAGGGAGAGAGAGAGAGAGACAGAGAGAGAGAGAGAGATAGACCGAGAGAGACAGGGAGAGAGAGAGAGATTAAGGTAGAACTATTAATCTGGATGATTCAAAGAACAGCCAGCAGTAGTACAGTATTAGTACAGCCTGGTTAGAGGGGTTTAATTAGTACAGTATTAGTACAGCCTGGTTAGAGGGGTTTAATTAGTACAGTATTAGTACAGCCTGGTTAGAGGGGTTTAATTAGTACAGTATTAGTACAGCCTTGTTAGAGGGGTTTAATTAGTACAGTATTAGTACAGCCTGGTTAGAGGGGTTTAATTAGTACAGTATTAGTATAGCCTGGTTAGAGGGGTTTAATTAGTACAGTATTAGTACAGCCTGGTTAGAGGGGTTTAATTAGTACAGTATTAGTACAGCCTGGTTAGAGTAGAGGGGTTTAATTAGTACAGTATTAGTACAGCCTGGTTAGAGAAGAGGGGTTTAATTAGTACAGTATTAGTACAGCCTGGTTAGAGTAGAGGGGTTTAATTAGTACAGTATTAGTACAGCCTGGTTAGAGTAGAGGGGTTTAATTAGTACAGTATTAGTACAGCCTGGTTAGAGGGGTTTAATTAGTACAGTATTAGTATAGCCTGGTTAGAGGGGTTTAATTAGTACAGTATTAGTACAGCCTGGTTAGAGGGGTTTAATTAGTACAGTATTAGTACAGCCTGGTTAGAGGGGTTTAATTAGTACAGTATTAGTATAGCCTGGTTAGAGGGGTTTAATTAGTACAGTATTAGTACAGCCTGGTTAGAGGGTTTAATTAGTACAGTATTAGTACAGCTTGGTTAGAGTAGAGGGGTTTAATTAGTACAGTATTAGTACAGCCTGGTTAGAGTAGAGGGGTTTAATTAGTACAGTATTAGTACAGCCTGGTTAGAGTAGAGGGGTTTAATTATTACAGTATTAGTACAGCCTGGTTAGAGGGGTTTAATTAGTACAGTATTAGTACAGCCTGGTTAGAGTAGAGGGGTTTAATTAGTACAGTATTAGTACAGCCTGGTTAGAGTAGAGGGGTTTAATTAGTACAGTATTAGTACAGCCTGGTTAGAGAAGAGGGGTTTAATTAGTACAGTATTAGTACAGCCTGGTTAGAGTAGAGGGGTTTAATTAGTACAGTATTAGTACAGCCTGGTTAGAGTAGAGGGGTTTAATTAGTACAGTATTAGTACAGCCTGGTTAGAGTAGAGGGGTTTAATTAGTACAGTATTAGTACAGCCTGGTTAGAGTAGCGGGGTTTAATTAGTACAGTATTAGTACAGCCTGGTCAGAGTAGAGGGGTTTAATTAGTACAGTATTAGTACAGCCTGGTTAGAGAAGAGGGGTTTAATTATTACAGTATTAGTACAGCCTGGTTAGAGAAGAGGGGTTTAATTAGTACAGTATTAGTACAGCCTGGTTAGAGTAGAGGGGTTTAATTATTACAGTATTAGTACAGCCTGGTTAGAGGGGTTTAATTAGTACAGTATTAGTACAGCCTGGTTAGAGTAGAGGGGTTTAATTAGTACAGTATTAGTACAGCCTGGTTAGAGTAGAGGGGTTTAATTAGTACAGTATTAGTACAGCCTGGTTAGAGGGGTTTAATTAGTACAGTATTAGTACAGCCTGGTTAGAGGGGTTTAATTAGTACAGTATTAGTACAGCCTTGTTAGAGGGGTTTAATTAGTACAGTATTAGTACAGCCTGGTTAGAGGGGTTTAATTAGTACAGTATTAGTATAGCCTGGTTAGAGGGGTTTAATTAGTACAGTATTAGTACAGCCTGGTTAGAGGGGTTTAATTAGTACAGTATTAGTACAGCCTGGTTAGAGTAGAGGGGTTTAATTAGTACAGTATTAGTACAGCCTGGTTAGAGAAGAGGGGTTTAATTAGTACAGTATTAGTACAGCCTGGTTAGAGTAGAGGGGTTTAATTAGTACAGTATTAGTACAGCCTGGTTAGAGTAGAGGGGTTTAATTAGTACAGTATTAGTACAGCCTGGTTAGAGGGGTTTAATTAGTACAGTATTAGTATAGCCTGTTTAGAGGGGTTTAATTAGTACAGTATTAGTACAGCCTGGTTAGAGGGGTTTAATTAGTACAGTATTAGTACAGCCTGGTTAGAGGGGTTTAATTAGTACAGTATTAGTATAGCCTGGTTAGAGGGGTTTAATTAGTACAGTATTAGTACAGCCTGGTTAGAGGGTTTAATTAGTACAGTATTAGTACAGCTTGGTTAGAGTAGAGGGGTTTAATTAGTACAGTATTAGTACAGCCTGGTTAGAGTAGAGGGGTTTAATTAGTACAGTATTAGTACAGCCTGGTTAGAGTAGAGGGGTTTAATTATTACAGTATTAGTACAGCCTGGTTAGAGGGGTTTAATTAGTACAGTATTAGTACAGCCTGGTTAGAGTAGAGGGGTTTAATTAGTACAGTATTAGTACAGCCTGGTTAGAGTAGAGGGGTTTAATTAGTACAGTATTAGTACAGCCTGGTTAGAGAAGAGGGGTTTAATTAGTACAGTATTAGTACAGCCTGGTTAGAGTAGAGGGGTTTAATTAGTACAGTATTAGTACAGCCTGGTTAGAGGGGTTTAATTAGTACAGTATTAGTACAGCCTGGTTAGAGGGGTTTAATTAGTACAGTATTAAATGGATCATAAAAACCCAAACACTACAACAGAATAAAACTAGTGTCATTACTGCAAATTAGTTGAAGGAGACATTTGAACCTCTTCACTTCCAATCTCAGTGGTCCCATTACATAGAAAAAAAATCTACTAAAAAAATCTACTCGATTACATAGTTGAAAATGCACCAGTCAATAACACAATATTTGATTTGCGTTCATCGGCAGTGTGGGATGTCAAGAGGTCAAAGGTGATGTCATCTGATCTGAAGAACACAATAGGCTTCTGATCGTTGAATCTGCCATGGTTCCGATCATTCCACTGCTCACAATATGACACCGTGTGATTACAAAGCCTGTGGGTTACTGTGAATCCAGCTGTGTGTGGCCATTCACTTTACACACAGACTCTTTTTTCTTCTTCAATTGGAATAGATTAACGAATTCCAGGAATTTACGGAAGATTTTTCCATGTAAGCTGCATCCACAGCAATCAGCTGCAACTTTACTCAGATCAGCAGAAATGCCCTTCTTCTGTTGGGACAGACCATGCATTTCCTTTTTACACCAGTGGATTGGCTAGACTGGTTTAGCAGTAAAGCACTAAATGGGTATTAAATCAGAAGTAAGGGGATATGGGTAGAGGGTATGTTTTGAAAGTTAATCTGATGATTATTTTCTGAGTCTCTTCATGATTAACATGTGGCCAATCTCTATTTACTGTCTATGTCCCAAATGGCACTCTTTTCCACATATATATAGTGCACTAGTTTTTTTATCAGGGTCCAAAGGGCTCTGGCCAAAAGTCGTTTTCACAAAAATAGTGTGCCATTATTTGGGATGTTACCACTGTCTATTTACAGGAAGTTGACAGATGACTGCAGCGCAAGCCACTAGGGCCGGATATGTACAGAGGACTGGTATCTAGGGACGGATATAGACTACTGGACAGAGGACTGGTATCTAGGGACGGATATAGACTACTGGACAGAGGACTGGTATCTAGGGACGGATATAGACTACTGGACAGAGGACTGGTATCTAGGGACGGATATAGACTACTGGACAGAGGACTGGTATCTAGGGACGGATATAGACTACTGAACAGAGGACTGGTATCTAGGGACGGATATAGACTACTGGACAGAGGACTGGTATCTAGGGACGGATATAGACTACTGGACAGAGGACTGGTATCTAGGGATGGATATAGACTACTGGACAGAGGACTGGTATCTAGGGACGAATATAGACTACTGGACAGAGGACTGGTATCTAGGGACGGATATAGACTACTGGACAGAGGACTGGTATCTAGGGATGGATATAGACTACTGGACAGAGGACTGGTATCTAGGGACGGATATAGACTACTGGACAGAGGACTGGTTTCTAGTTACGGATATAGACTACTGGACAGAGGACTGGTATCTAGGGACGGATATAGACTACTGGACAGAGGACTGGTATCTAGGGACGGATATAGACTACTGGACAGAGGACTTGTATCTAGGGACGGATATAGACTACTGGACAGAGGACTTGTATCTAGGGACGGATATAGACTACTGGACAGAGGACTGTTATCTAGGGACAGATATAGACTACTGGACAGAGGACTGGTATCTAGGGACGGATATAGACTACTGGACAGAGGACTGGTATCTAGGGACAGATATAGACTACTGGACAGAAGACTGGTATCTAGGGACGGATATAGACTACTGGACAGAGGACTGGTATCTAGGGACGGATATAGACTACTGGACAGAGGACTGGTATCTAGGGACAGATATAGACTACTGGACAGAGGACTGGTATCTAGGGACAGATATAGACTACTGGACAGAGGACTGGTTTCATTTCAACTCTGTTATCCTGTGTCTTTCTGTATTCTCCACCCATAAAAGTGCAACGTGATCCTGACACCTATTATGGACTGGTTTGGGACAGAATAACTAACTCATCATAGTTTATCCCTGTTCCCTCCCTCTCTTTCTATTCACTTTTAACAATAAATAACTTTGTATTCTCTTCCGTTGTCCCCCAACAGTTGCTGACTCTTGTCTTCTTCAGTTTGCTCCTCAATTCATGTACCTTGGTTGGAGAGCGAGGCAGCGATACCCTTCCCTTTGCTCCTCTCTCTATTCTCACTATTCCCTCTTTGCCATCCCTCCCTCTCCCCCTCCATCCCTCCCTCTCCATCCCTCCCTCTCCCCCTCTATCCCTCCCTCTAACCCCTCCATCCCTACCTCCATCCCTCCCTCTCCCCCTCCATCCCTACCTCCATCCCTCCCCCTCCCCCTCCATCCGTCCCCCTCCATCCCTCCCTCTCCCCCTCCATCCCTCCCTCGCCATCCCTCCCTCCATCCCTCCATCCAGCCATCCATCAAGGCCTATTTGGGGGAATAGAACTAATCTTAGGTTAGCCGTGTTCCCTCCTCTACTCCTCTATCTATCTTTCTCTATTTCCCAGCGCTGAGCTCTACTCTGTTCTCAGCTCTACTTGATGTATACAGCAGTGTTAATCCATGGTCCTCCAGGCTTACAAAGCCACCTGCTTACAGCTGTCCACTTCTGTCCTGTTTCCCTGGCAGAATACGGTGGTGGGGGGGAGCAGACAGACAGACAGACAGACAGACAGACAGACAGACAGACTGGCCAGGAGGGTCAGACGAGGTGTAGCGCCCAGTGACATTGCTGTCATGTTGTGCTGTCATATCGGTATTGAACCTCATGTCGGTTAATATTCTCTACTGTGCCTCTCTCCACGGAACAATTTGTTTAATGTATTCAAATGTCTCTGTGTGTGTATTTCAAGGTTATGTGTCCCTTCCCTCGGTGGTGAGTCATGATCTATTACTACCTACCTGTTTTGCATGCTGAACCTGATGTGTTTGCTAATATCCTGTTAAAGTCATGGGCTGCAGTGGAGCAGTAAATGGCTATTAAGAGGGATGGTGGCAGTTGGTATGTTTTGCAAGTGAATGTTTTTTCTTAGTCTGTTCATGATTAACATGTGGACTTCACTCAGATCAGCAGAAATGCTCTTCTTCCGTTGGGACAGACCGTGTGCCCTTCAGTTTTAAACCAGTGGACTTACAGGACTAGTTTAGCAGCACTACATGGGTATTACATCAGAAGTAAGGGGATATGGGTAGAGGGTATGTTTTGAAAGTTAATCTGATGATTTTTTTTTGAGTTGGTTCATGATTAACATGTGTACAATCTCTATTTACCCTCTGTGTCCCACATGGTAGCCTTTCCCCTATATAAGGACACTACTTTTGACCAGAACCCAAGGTGTGAAACTATAGCAATTACCAGGAATCAGACCGATTCCATTGTTCCTTCATTTGTGAAAAGTGCTCTCTCTCTCTCCTGAGAAGGGATACTTCAACCTTCAGCAGATGGCGATGAAACCTCTTGGAAACAAACGTCCCCTTTGTTATCCTTCAAGTGCCCTTCCATGTCTTTCAGTTCTTCAGGGAACGATTACCCTTTCTGTATGACCTGAGAGGAGAGAGAGGAGAGAGAGATCTTGTACGTTGTCAAACCCTGACTACTGCATCGTGTCATGGGATTCAAATGATGATAGGATGCAAAACAAAAGGCCCATTTTCCTGACTGGTTTAGGAGTGCGTGCAGAGCACAGTGCACATGTGGACAGAGTAGAACATATGTACTGAACAACTCTTTCCTCACACAGCACATTTTATTTTTATTTGATGTATTTCACCTTTATTTTAACCAGGTAGGCAAGTACAAGATCTTAACAATTGAGACCTGGCCAAGATTTTTTTATTTTATTTAACCAGGCAAGTCAGTTAAGAACAAATTCTTATTTTCAATGACGGCCTAGGAACAGTGGGTTAACTGCCTGTTCAGGGGCAGAACGACAGATTTGTACCTTTGTCAGCTCAGGGGTTTGAACTCGCAACCTTCCGGTTACTAGTCCAACGCTCTAACCACTAGGCTACCCTGCCACCCCGATAAAGATAAAGCAAAGCAGTTCGACACATACAACAACACAGAGTTACACATGGAGTAAAACAAACATACAGTCAATAATACAGTATAAACAAGTCTATATACAATGTGAGCAAGTGAAGTGAGATAAGGGAGGTAAAGGCAAAAAAAGGCCATGGTGGCGAAGTAAATACAATATAGCAAGTAAAACACTGGAATGGTTGATTTGCAGTGGAAGAATGTGCAAAGTAGAGATATAAATAATGGGGTGCAAAGGAGCTAAATAAATAAATACAGTAGGGAAAGAGGTAGTTGTTTGGGCTAAATTATATATGGGCTATGTACAGGTGCAGTAATCTGTGAGCTGCTCTGACAGCTGGTGCTTAAAGCTAGTGAGGGAGATAAGTGTTTCCAGTTTCAGAGATTTTTGTAGTTCGTTCCAGTCATTGGCAGCAGAGAACTGGAAGGAAAGGCGGCCAAAGAAAGAATTGGTTTTGGGGGTGACCAGAGAGATATACATGCTGGAGCTCGTGCTACAGGTGGGTGCTGCTATGGTGACCAGTGAGCTGAGATAAGGGGGGACTTTACCTAGCAGGGTCTTGTAGATGACCTGGAGCCAGTGGGTATGGCGACGAGTATGAAGCGAGGGCCAGCCAACGAGAGCGTACAGGTCGCAGTGGTGGGTAGTATATGGGGCTTTGGTGGCACTGTGATAGACTGCATCCAATTTATTGAGTAGGGTATTGGAGGCTATTTTGTAAATGACATCGCCAAAGTCGAGGATTGGTAGGATGGTCAGTTTTACAAGGGTATGTTTGGCAGCAACTGTGGCACCCCCATAGAGACTGCCAGAGGCTCGGACAACAGACCCTCCGATTTGACACACTGAACTCTATCAGAGAAGTAGTTGATGAACCAGGCGAGGCAATCGTTTGAGAAACCAAGGCTGTCGAGTCTGCCGATGAGGATGTGGTGATTGACAGAGTCGAAAGCCTTGACCAGGTCAATGAATATGGCAGCACAGTATTGTTTCTTATCAATGGCGGTTAAGATATCGTTTAGGACCTTGAGCGTGGTTGAGGTGCACCCATGACCAGCTCTGAAACCAGATTGCATAGCAGAGAAGGTATGTTGGGATTCTAAATGGTCTGTAATCTGTTTGTTGACTTGGCTTTCGAAGATCTTCGAAAGGCACGGTAGGATAGATATAGGTCTGTAGCAGTTTGGGTCAAGAGTGTCTCCCCCTTTGAAGAGGGGGATGACCGCAGCTGCTTTCCAATCTTTGGGAATCTCAGACGACACTAATTCACCAAACCCAAGCGTTACACCATGTGAGAGGAAAAGCCCTTAAATTAAAAATTGAATTGAAATTGAGTGTGAAGGCCTCCCGGGTGGCGCAGTGGTTAAGGGCGCTGTACTGCTGCGCTGTGTTAAAGAAGCAGCGGCTTGGTTGGTTGTGTATCGGGGGACGCATGGCTTTCAACCTTCGTCTCTCCCGAGCCCGTACGGGAGTTGTAGCGATGAGACAAGATAGTAGCTACTACAACAATTGGATACTACGAAATTGGGGAGAAAAAGGGGTAAAATTTAAAAAAAATATATAAAAAAAATAAAATAAAGACATTGAGTGT
Source organism: Oncorhynchus clarkii lewisi (assembly GCF_045791955.1). Lineage (NCBI taxonomy): Eukaryota > Metazoa > Chordata > Actinopteri > Salmoniformes > Salmonidae > Oncorhynchus > Oncorhynchus clarkii. Next base: position 64,080,201 of record NC_092164.1, read on the forward strand.
GATGTTTCGGATGTGTCCCAGGAGACAGTAAAGTACGGATAATCCCAGGAGACAGTAGAGGGAGATAATCCCAGGAGACAGTAAAGTAAGGATAATCCCAGGAGACAGTAGAGGAAGATAATCCGAGGAGACAATAGAGGAGGATTATCCCAGGAGACAGTAGTGGCGGATAAACCCAGGAGACAGTAGTGGCGGATAAACCCAGGAGACAGTAGTGGCGGATAAACCCAGGAGACAGTAGTGGCGGATAAACCCAGGAGACAGTAGTGGCGGATAAATCCAGGAGACAGTAGTGGCGGATAAACCCAGGAGACAGTAGTGGAGTGTCGTGACTTTACTTTCTGATGACTGTTATTCATTTAATCAACTAACTATGTTTAATTGTTAAATTAATCATGTAACAATAAACTCATCAGGACTTGTGGCACCACAGAAGAGGTTGTTTAAAGAGTTACCATCTCCTGAATTAAACTCTATAAGGTACATATCTATTACATCGATAAACAGTCATTTTATTAACCATTACCTCGTATCATATCATCGTTCTGAACAGTAGTAACCTTCTTGGATCTGCAGAAACCCCAGCCTAGCTCATTATTCAGTACTACACAAATTGGTTTAATTATTTATTTCCTAGCTAGGCCTCTTTTAAAAGTCTCTTCATCAAACTGACGAACAGAAAAGCTAGTCTACTTTTAAAAAGATCATCATCAAACTGACTAACAGAAAATCTAGTCCTCTTTTAATGGGCTCTTCATCAAACTGACTAACAGAAAAGCTAGTCTACTTTTAAAAAGCAGAAGAGCTCTTTAAAAGAGGCCCAGATTCTCTGTTAGTCAGTTTGATGAAGAGTTGTTTAAAAGAGGCCTCTTCCTCTCTTTCTTTAATTATAAAGTCATTAAACATCCTACTTCCTCCCTCTTTCACACTTCCTCCCTCTTTCTCACTTCCTCCCTCTTTCTCACTTCCTCCCTCTTTCTCACTTCCTCCCTCTTTCTCACTTCCTCCCTCTTTCTCACTTCCTCCCTCTTTCTCACTTCCTCCCTCTTTCTCACTTCCTCCCTCTTTCTCACTTCCTCCATCTTTCTCACTTCCTCCCTCTTTCTCACTTCCTCTCTCTTTCTCACTTCCTCTCTCTTCTTCTGGGGCGGCAGGGGGCCTGGCGATTAAGAGTGTTGGGTCGGTAACCGAAAGGTTGCTGGTTTGAATTCCCTGCTGGCAAGGTGGAGAAATCTGCCGTTCTGCACTTGAGCAGGGAAGTTAACCCCCAACAACAACTGCACCTCGGGTGCCAATGACGTCGGTTAAGGCCGCTCACCCATCTGATTAAGAGGGGTTGGGATAAATGCTGAAGACACATTTCGGTTGAATGCATTCAACTGACTAGGTATCCTCTTGGTCTCTCTCTTTCATGTTCACAGGCCAAGTAACATACAAATATACTCATGTTTTGGGGAGATATGAAACAATCTATTGTTTACAGTGTAACCAATGTGAAATGGCTAGCTAGTTAGCGGTGGTACACGCTAATAGCGTTTCAATTGGTGACGTCACTCGCTCTGAGACCTTGAATTAGTTGTTTCCCCTTGCTCTGCAAGGGCCGTGGCTTTTGTGGTGCGATGGGTAACGACGCTTTGAGGGTGACTGTCTATGTGCAGAGGGTCCCTGGTTCGAGCCCAGGTAGGGGCGAGGAGAGGGACGGAAGCTATACTGTTACAATAGCACATGTACTAGTCCTGGCCCTGTACCTGCGACCAACACCTGGTATTCTCCACAGACTCAAATTTGATCCCAAAGATGGGATTTTTCAGCCCAATGCGGTCATCACATCATTGGGTCATTTCTCCATATCCCTCCACCAGAACATCAATAAGAGGATTACAGCAGTAATGTAATCTACTTGATCAACTCTCATTCAAACAGATTAGGATGATAATGTTTATTTCTGTGATAATGATGTCATCTACCCCCCCTTGCTGCCCGGTTGCCATGTACTGTACTATGTAGGGAATTGGGTGCCGTTTGGGATGAACTCTATCTCTTTACTTAGAAAGTTCTGTATGATGATACATCACTTAAACCAAAACCCTTTGGGTGGTCAAACTCCCACATCACTTAAACCAAAACCCTTTGGGTGGTCAAACTCCCACATCACTTAAACCAAAACCCTTTGGGTGGTCAAACTCCCACATCACTTAAACCAAAACCCTTTGGGTGGTCAAACTCCCACATTACTTAAACCAAAACCCTTTGGGTGGTCAAACTCCCACATCACTTAAACCAAAACCCTTTGGGTGGTCAAACTCCCACATCACTTAAACCAAAACCCTTTGGGTGGTCAAACTCCCACATTACTTAAACCAAAACCCTTTGGGTGGTCAAACTCCCACATTACTTAAACCAAAACCCTTTGGGTGGTCAAACTCCCACATCACTTAAACCAAAACCCTTTGGGTGGCACCTAAAGGACGCTCAGACCATGAGAAACAAGATTCTCCGGTCTGATGAAACCAAGATTGAATTCTTTGGCCTGAATGCCAAGAGTCACGTCTGGAGGAAACCTGGCACCATCCCTACAGTGAAACATTGTGGTGGTCGCCCCAGAGCACTCGGGACCTCAGACTGGGGCAAAGGTTCACCTTCCATCAGGACAATGACCCTAAGCACACAGCCAAGACAATGCAGGAGTGGCTTCGGGACAAGTCTCTGAATGTCCTTGAGTGGCCCAGCCAGAGCCCGGACTTGAACCCGATCGAACATCTCTGGAGAGACCTAAAAATAGCTGTGCAGCGACGCTCCCCATCCAACCTCTCAGAGCTTGAGAGGATCTGCAGAGAAGAATGGGAGAAACTCCCCAAATACAAGTGTGCCAAGCTTGTAGCGTCATACCAAAGAAGACTCAAGGCTGTCATCACTGCCAAATGTGCTTCAACAAAGTACTGAGTAACCTGTAACATAACAAAATGTGGAAAAAGTCAAGGCGTCTGGATACTTTCCGAAAGCACTGTATATTTCGTTCTGCCCCTGAACAGGCACTTAACCCACTGTTCCTAGGCCGTCATTGAAAATAAGAATTTGTTCTCAACTGACTTGCCTAGTTAAATAAAGGTTAAAAAAAATGAATTTTTTATATTTTTTTTATAAATTTAAAAAAATAATATTTGACCCACTAAAATAGTGTTAAACTAACACATTTCAAAGTGTAGACAAACTAACACCAGCAGAGTGTTGGGTCCCTAATATGTTGTTGCAAATTCTGATTTAAATGAACACTTTATAGAGATGAGGCCGTTACACTTTCTCAGTGTTAGAGAATAACACATGTAGTGTTACAGTATTGTGGGGTGTTATTTTAACACTGTAGGGTGTAAAGCCTTATTTGCATATTTCCCAGCATTCCTTATGAGTGCAATGTGAGAGATACTAACAAACAGTCATGGGTGGGTGACAGAGACATGGTTGTTGCATTCATTCGTTTTCAGTCCTCAACATTGTGAGACCTGCAAGTCACAATACGCTGGGTTTGTGAAGTGATTAGTAATTCCTATGTCGGAATCCAGCAAGAGGGCGGATATCAAATCATTTGAATATTTAAACATAAATATCCAGAATGACTGCTATGGTGAAGGACTTGACCACCAAGACTGCTATGGTGAAGGACTTGACCACCAAGACTGCTATGGTGAAGGAGTTGACCACCAAGACTGCTATGGTGAAGGACTTGACCACCAAGAATGCTATGGTGAAGGAGTTGACCACCAAGACTGCTATGGTGAAGGAGTTGACCACCAAGACTGCTATGGTGAAGGACTTGACCACCAAGACTGCTATGGTGAAGGACTTGACCACCAAGACTGCTATGGTGAAGGACTTGACCACCAAGACTACCTAAACTGGAACATTCATCTCAGTAACGGTTGAAATGCATCCAACCCCTTACAGATTGGATTAGTAAAAAATAAAAAGTTGGCTGGATGTCCTTTGGGTGGTGGACCATTCTTGATACATGGGAAACTGTTGAGCGTGAACAACCCAGCACGTTGCAGTTCTTGACACACTCAAACCGGTGCGCCTGGTACCGACTACACTTAAATATTTTGTCTTGCCCATTCACCCTCTGAACGGCACACATACACAATCCAAGTCTCAATTTTCTCAAGGCTTAAAAATCCTCCTTTAACTTGTCTCCTCCCCTTCATTTACACTGATTGAAGTGGATTTAACAAGTGACATAAATGAAGGATCATAGCTTTCACCTGGATTCACCTGGTCAGTCTATGTCATGGAAAGAGCAGGTGTTCCTAATGTTTTGTAGGGAGAGGAGAGGAGAGGAGAGGAGAGGAGAGGAGAGGAGAGGAGAGGAGAGGAGAGGAGAGGAGAGGAGAGAGCAGGACGACTATAGTGTAACCTTGTATTCCTCAAGGTCCACATTATCCACATTAACACTCATGCTGCCCACTGGTCTGCATTGATGCACTGGCACACACACAGTGTCGGACATACACCGACCATTCACACACACACACACACACCCTCTACTAAAAGTAGCGATAGATTAAACGTCAATGATGGATTATATCTGACAAATTACACTATCATCTGAATTATCTAACTATTATCTAAATCACAAATCTGTGTTATTTCATATGGGTTTGCTAGGCCAATGACATCATCGTCATGGCCATCGTTCTCCATGTAACGTTCATGCTGTTATTGGATTGTATTATTCCATTATCTAAGAACAAGTTATCGGAGAATTGCTGACACAGGTTTTGACAGAGATGCTTTAGGGTGTCTATTTTTAAATCCATATTTTCCATGCAGCTCCTGTTATGTCCTTTAGCCAGATACCCTACTCCTCTACTCTACTCACTACTCAACCCAGTGTCCTTGATACCGACAGTAAAGCTGCAGGAGGTGTAATATGGTGGGAAAGTTATACGGTCTATTGTGAATAACACACAGATCAGGGCTGCTGTTGGGCCTGATTGCTAAGCAGAGGGAGGTAGAAACTGTAGCTTGCCTGCGGACTCTTCTTACAGCCAGAATGCTATAAAGGTCCATCTCAATACTTATACTGTCAGTTGACCCAAAGCATTCTTCATTTGGAATTGACCTAATCTTGTTTTTTTTAATACATCTCTTATTTCACCTTTATGTAACCAGGTAGGCCAGTTGAGAACAAGTTCTCATTTGCAACTGCGACGTGGCCAAGATAAAGCAGAGCAGTGCGACACAAACAACAACACAGAGTTACACATGGAACAAACAAACATACAGTCAAAAACACAATAGAAAACTCTATATACAGTGTGTGCAAATGAAGTGAGATTATGGGATTGTCTACCAGCTGGTTCTTCCTCTGTCAAACCTGTCTACATAGCAATTAACCTGGAGATGAGGATAGAACTCCCCTGACTCTGAGCAGAGATATTAAAGAAAGAAGGAGGAGATAGGGATCCCATTGGACAACATATAATGCCTCGCCAATCAGACTGTTGACCAATCGGGTTCACGTTGTCATGCTGTGTTCACATGACGCACTTCCTAAGCTAATCGTCATGCAATCTCTTTTCAAAGTCAGGGTACAAGTCGAGAAAACTTCCTATTTTCCTCAAAAGTACGTAACGTCACGATTCCAAAGCTATACAATATTACAGCGATAGTTGATTATCTCACATCTCAGAAAAGATTTGCAATGTTGTACTTTTTTGGTGACGCAATTTATGCAAATGTTGGGTTTTTGAGCTAGCGCCCAATAGACTCCCAGTCAAGAGAGCTCTCCTTATCTCAGAATCACCCAGAATGCACCGCATGGCCCATTGTCGAGGCATGGGCAAATGTACACAATGGGTGTTAATACAATTCCAATGGAGTTTCCCCATATCCTCAAAATGATCTCTTCTCTGAGGCTTTGTTCCAAAATGGCAGCCTATGGGCCCTGGTCAAAAGTAGTGCACTATATAGAGGATAGGGTGCCATTTAGGACATACACTGAGTGTCAGGTGTTTGTCCCATAAGGAAGGCTCTTACACAACACTAATGACTAAGGGATTTGAGATCGGACTTATCTCGGTCGGGTCCCACTTGGTGTTTCTGTGTTAGAGTGAGTGTGTGTGTGTGTGTGTGTGTGTGTGTGTGTGTGTGTGTGTGGCAGGAATTTACATGACAGGAATTTCAAAACAAAGATGAAGAGTGTTTCTATATTTCCTGTTAAAAGGCATTCATCATAGCATCAATTTATGTCAGCACACGCGTGTGACATTCGTGTATGAAATTCACCACATGCATGGGACATGGTTCTCAACGTCACAGACCAGCACAGACAGTACCGGAGAGTGTGTTGACTTGTGTGAGATGAGATGTGTGTGTCATATAGTGGACCAAAACCAATATGATGCATGTATTGTAATTGAGTTTGAGTTTGAGTTTATTTTTATTTTTACAGGGACGGTGCACATTAATCAACGTTTCAGTAAAAGTGACGGTTTTAGCCAGCCGGCTAATTTTCAACCGCAGTCCCTGGGCAGGTTATTAAAAAAAATAAAAAATACAATATAGACAATAGCAGCATAGAACAAGCAAGACGTAGCAACATAGGACAAGCAAGACATAGCATACAGAGCAACATAGGACAAGCAAGACGTAGCATACAGACAGAGCAACATAGGACAAGCAAGACGTAGCATACAGAGCAACATAGGACAAGCAAGACGTAGCATACAGAGCAACATAGGACAAGCAAGACGTAGCATACAGAGCAACATAGGACAAGCAAGACATAGCATACAGAGCAACATAGGACAAGCAAGACGTAGCATACAGACAGAGCAACATAGGACAAGCAAGACGTAGCATACAGAGCAACATAGGACAAGCAAGACGTCGCATACAGAGCAACATAGGACAAGCAAGACATAGCATACAGAGCAACATAGGACAAGCAAGACATAGCATACAGAGCAACATAGGACAAGCAAGACGTAGCATACAGAGCAACATAGGACAAGCAAGACATAGCATACAGAGCAACATAGGACAAGCAAGACGTAGCATACAGACAGAGCAACATAGGACAAGCAAGACGTAGCATACAGAGCAACATAGGACAAGCAAGACGTAGCATACAGAGCAACATAGGACAAGCAAGACATAGCATACAGAGCAACATAGGACAAGCAAGACGTAGCATACAGAGCAACATAGGACAAGCAAGACGTAGCATACAGAGCAACATAGGACAAGCAAGACATAGCATACAGAGCAACATAGGACAAGCAAGACGTAGCATACAGAGCAACATAGGACAAGCAAGACGTAGCATACAGAGCAACATAGGACAAGCAAGACATAGCATACAGAGCAACATAGGACAAGCAAGACGTAGCATACAGAGCAACATAGGACAAGCAAGACATAGCATACAGAGCAACATAGGACAAGCAAGACGTAGCATACAGAGCAACATAGGACAAGCAAGACGTAGCATACAGAGCAACATAGGACAAGCAAGACATAGCATACAGAGCAACATAGGACAAGCAAGACATAGCATACAGAGCAACATAGGACAAGCAAGACATAGCATACAGAGCAACATAGGACAAGCAAGACATAGCATACAGAGCAACATAGGACAAGCAAGACATAGCATACAGAGCAACATAGGACAAGCAAGACATAGCATACAGAGCAACATAGGACAAGCAAGACGTAGCATACAGAGCAACATAGGACAAGCAAGACGTAGCATACAGAGCAACATAGGACAAGCAAGACATAGCATACAGAGCAACATAGGACAAGCAAGACGTAGCATACAGAGCAACATAGGACAAGCAAGACATAGCATACAGAGCAACATAGGACAAGCAAGACGTAGCATACAGACAGAGCAACATAGGACAAGCAAGACGTAGCATACAGAGCAACATAGGACAAGCAAGACGTAGCATACAGAGCAACATAGGACAAGCAAGACATAGCATACAGAGCAACATAGGACAAGCAAGACATAGCATACAGAGCAACATAGGACAAGCAAGACATAGCATACAGAGCAACATAGGACAAGCAAGACATAGCATACAGAGCAACATAGGATAAGCAAGACGTAGCATACAGAGCAACATAGGACAAGCAAGACGTAGCATACAGAGCAACATAGGACAAGCAAGACGTAGCATACAGAGCAACATAGGACAAGCAAGACGTAGCATACAGAGCAACATAGGACAAGCAAGACATAGCATACAGAGCAACATAGGACAAGCAAGACATAGCATACAGAGCAACATAGGACAAGCAAGACGTAGCATACAGAGCAACATAGGACAAGCAAGACATAGCATACAGAGCAACATAGGACAAGCAAGACATAGCATACAGAGCAACATAGGACAAGCAAGACATAGCATACAGAGCAACATAGGACAAGCAAGACATAGCATACAGAGCAACATAGGACAAGCAAGACATAGCATACAGAGCAACATAGGACAAGCAAGACGTAGCATACAGAGCAACATAGGACAAGCAAGACATAGCATACAGAGCAACATAGGACAAGCAAGACGTAGCATACAGACAGAGCAACATAAAACAAAAAGCAGCAAGACAAAATTCATAAAAGCAACAAAGTGTTTCCAACATAGGACAAGCAAGACGTAGCATACAGAGCAACATAGGACAAGCAAGACATAGCATACAGAGCAACATAGGACAAGCAAGACGTAGCATACAGACAGAGCAACATAAAACAAAAAGCAGCAAGACAAAATTCATAAAAGCAACAAAGTGTTTCCACACCTCACAAGCTACAGACAACAGACAACATGGAAAGCGGCAACACACAGCTAGGGAGCATGTTCACAAATCTGATTGACCTTTAGCCATGTCTTCAAGCATTTTGTGAAAGTGTGATATGTGGTGCAGTTATGTGTGTCTGATGGCAGTGTATTCCAGACATGGGAAGCTCTCACAGAGAATGCAGATTTACTAAAGGTGCTTTTCCTTAGGGGAACTATACAGTCACCTCTCATGGCAGACCTTGTGGATCTGCTGCCATATGTCTGGGTTTTCTGTTTAACAAAAATATTGAGTGGAGGGGGAGCCAGGCCATTTAGGATCTTGAATACAAGACATGCGTCGGTGTATTGCACAAGATTTTCCCAACTCAAGAGCTCATGCTTTCTAAGAATGTGACAATGATGATGGCTATTGGGCTTCCTATCAAGCACTTTGAGAGCCTGTTTGTAGACAGACTGAATAGGTTTTAATGTTGTACAGCAAGCTTGGGCCCAACTAGTCAAGCAGTATGTTAAGTGGGGGAGTATCATAGTTTCGAAGTACAGTTTTGCTACCTCTGTAGTCAAACAATTTCGTATAAATCGGAAATTAGCTAGGTTGAATTTGGTTATTTGAATTACTTTTTTCACATGCTTTTTAAAAGAGAGGTTGGAATCAAGTATGATGCCAAGGTACTTAAAATCGGATACCACCTGGAGCTTCTCCCCTGACACATAGACATCTGGCTCAGTAGCATCTGTTGCCCTCTTTGTGAAGAACATGCAAACAGTTTTTTTCACATTGAGATGCAAACACGAGTCACTGAGCCACTTTGTAACCTGGACCATTACAGTAGTGAGTTCTTGTGCAGCTTGTTGTTTGCTCAATGCACATATATCACTGTATCATCTGCATACATTTGAACTTCAGACCCAGTACAGACAGAAGGCAGATCATTAATGTACAGACTGAACAGAAGGGGCCCCAGTATTGACCCTTGGGGCACGCCCACATCATAGCTACGAGTGGGCGACAGCTCATTGCTCACTCTGACACACTGAGTTCTGCCTTCAAGGTATGATTTCATCCATCTCAAGGCATCAGGGGAAAAGTTGAACTTGGACAATTTTGTGATGATAATCTCATGGTTAACAGTATCAAAAGCCTTCCTTAGGTCCAGAAACACAGCCCCCACAACACCCCCTTTGTCCATCTTGGACTTCACATTTTCCAGAAGAAAGCAGTTGGCCGTTTCTGTGGAGTGTTTCGCTCTGAAGCCAAACTGCATGGAGTGTAATGTGAAGGGGCTGTTGTTGAGGTGGGCAATCAGTTGTTCTGCTACACACTTTTCAACAACCTTTGACACCACAGGTAGTATACTAATGGGCCTGTAGTTACTCACATCAGCAGGGTCGCCTGATTTAAAGATGGCCGTTATTATGGCCGACTTCCATACCCTTGGAAACACACCGAGACCAATAGATGTGTTGGTGACCTTAGTAATGGGGCCAATGAGTGACTCTTTGTAGTTTTTAAGAAAGGTAGAGTCCATCCCAAACACATCTTTGGCTTTAGAGTTCTTTAGTGAGCTAATCACCTTGTTCACCTTTGACTCAGAGACCTCCCTTATGATGAAGACAGGTTGAGTGTCATTCACTAGCACTGGGCCCAGGAAACAAGTGGAGGGGTTCTGTGTCAGTGCCCTGACAGAGTCAATAAAGTAGGAATTGAAGGCTATTGCTATTTCGACTGCATCCTGTGTTAGATTGTTATTCACCATGATTTCTAGTCTTTTTGCAGTGTTGTCCCAGTCCCTGTTGCGTTATAAGGCTCCATAGCGATGCTTGCATCAATAATTCTTAAAGAAATTAAACTACTATGCAACTATTAATAACTACTGTTTTAAAAGAATACACAGAGACAACCATTTGATGATAGTGATCTGTGCAATAGTTTGTATACAGTATGTCCTCCACTGCTTTCTTCCATACTTCATGTCCAGTCTGGAGACTTAGCCTTGTGAACTCTTGACTGTGCTCCTCTGACAACAACGCTGCTGACATACCTGTACTGTGTATTCTAAGTGCAGTGCATTTGCTTGTGACCACTCAAGACATTGGGTCACTGAGTAGTTCAGCTAGATTGAGAAGTCAGTGTCTTTACACTCTAGACATTAGAGAATGTAGCTTTTTCAACCTTGGCTGTGCTGACCTGGTCTTGTGTTTTCTGAGCAGACAGGCCCTGAAAGGAGGGTTCCCTAACAGGCCCAGTTTTCTGAGCAAAAAAAAAAAACCAAAACATATACAAATGTAAGCAAGGTTTGAAATGATTACGTTTCAGTGAAATATTATATATTTTTGGGCTTGTAGGTCAGTTTGCAGTCTACAAATGATTAGTAATTATGTTCCGACCCCCTGACCATCCGCTTAAGAAACAAATCGGCCCACGGCTGAATCTAGTTGATGATCCCTTCCCTATAGGCTGTGGTGCATTTAACCACTTGGTACCACCAAGACATTGGGTCACTGAGCAGTTCAGTTGGATTGAGAGGGGAGAGGTGCAGGCTGAGTCTTTGCACTCTACAGCCTAGACATTGGAGAATTTAGCTTTCTCAACCCTAGCTGTGCTAGCCTGAACACAAACCTGTGAGCTGACATACCTGTCTTGTGTTCTCTCTCACCAAGATATCCCATCCCTGTTAGATCCCTGCAGGGCCAGTGACTAAGTCAACATCCCATCACTGTTAGATCCCTGCAGGGCCAGTGACTAAGTCAACATCCCATCCCTGTTAGATCCCCGCTGGGACAGTGACTAAGTCAACATCCCATCCCTGTTAGATCCCCGCTGGGCCAGTGACTAAGTCAACATCCCATCCCTGTTAGATCCCTGCAGGGCCAGTGACTAAATCAACATCCCATCCCTGTTAGATCCCCGCTGGGCCGGTGACTAAGTAGTGAGAGGATAGGTGCTGACTGGTGTCCATATTTGCACTCTATAAATTGAGGAGCTGGTGGCTCCAGGACATTGGGTCGCTAAGTAGTTGAGATGGACTGAGAGGAGTGTGCTGATGAGTGTCTCTGCACTCTAGACATTGGTGAGCTCAGCTATTGACAGAAGGTATAAATATCAGTCCTACTGAGGTGTTAAGAACCTGTTATCCTAAAGGTGAAGTGTTGAGTCACTATTGAAAGCCAGGGATCGATTTAAGTCGCTAACACTTTAGGCACAGCCCACTTTTGCAGCTAATTACCTATAACTGACTTATTAACAATATCGGCAATACAAAGTCAAGTTTGATTTTTTATTTATTTTACCTTTATTTAACCAGGCAAGTCAGTTAAGAACAAATTCTTATTTTCAATGACGGCCTAGGAACAGTGGGTTAACTGCCTGTTCAGGGGCAGAACGACAGATTTGTACCTTGTCAGCTCAGGGGTTTGAACTTGCAACCTTCCGATTACTAGTCCAACGCTCTAACCACTAGGCTACCCTGCCACCCCAAGTATTAGGATGGGGAGGTTTAAAAAAAATATATATATATGTAAATCTGCTTGATGAATTTGCTGTCAATTGGAATGTCACACACCATCAAAAAGAGACAGCGGAGACTTTCTCGACAGATGGAAACAGCCTTGTAGAGGTCTAGGTCCAAGGTTAGCAGCAGTCCAGATAGTGAGTCAGCCCACAGGTCCTGATTTAAATAGATCTCACGATCCTCCCCCATGTGACCAGCTAATCAGTCTATAGTTGGTAACAGGCAGGGATATTTAGAGGGTGTCTTACCGTACTGACAGCATCCGTAAACTCAATCCGTCACCTGTCCTCCCACTCCTTCCTCCCCTGAGTCGGCCGCCCAGAGTTCCCCTTCCTAATTCATCCTCTACAACGTCAAGATAAGAGGGGAATGAATTTGCAGTTTCATGTTTCCCTTCGTCATACATTTTTGTCTAAATGTTTATCTTATTACATAAAGAGTTTAATCTAATCTTGGTACCCAGAAACAAATCAGAGCTATTATGTTAATGTTTAACATTTTAACTTAAAGGCTGTCACGAGAGACTACGGTTACATCCTAAATCGCACACTATTTCCAATGTAGTGCACATAGTCCCATAGGGTTCTGGTCAAACGTAGGGCACTATGTAGGGATTAGGATGCCATTTGGAAACGTAACCTATACCTCCACAAATAAAACAATTACAACATCCCTAAACCATTTATTTGGTCAGGTGCCATGATTTCTCGTGGGTGTATGACTAATTTAGTTTTACCAGTAGTCATGGGTTACGGAGGACAATTCTGGACTTTTCCTATTACGATCACTTTCCACTTCACACTGTGATCTGGCCTGCTTATCAAGTGCACACTTGAGATTATGGGATACCCAGTACAGCATTGACATTTACTTGTATCTATTGGTCTGTGCTCAGTTAGACAGAAAACAAAAGAGATAATGTTCATGACCCCATAGAAACGGTTGCGCTGTTGTTCATTAGAAGCCAGTGTAAAACTATCAGGTTGAAGGCCCATTGAAAACTGAAAGACATTTCGTAACAAACAAAAACTATGTTTTAAGAAAGATGCATGATTGTGGTTCTCTTTTCAAAGTAGCTGGACCTAACACATTGTGGTCAAGGGAAAATACATATGGGACTTGTTATTAACCATAAAATAGACAGTACATTAGTAGCAATAACATAACAACTATTCAGAACTTGTGCCTTCAGTAAACGGGTGAAATACTCAATTGTCGTTTGAATAGTTCTTCTCCATTGTGGTTATCATTTTTATTTCTCTACTATTATCTGAGAGAAACCTTAACTTGATGACGGATGAGACCAGCTGAGGGACTTAGCCCATGACAGATGAGGCCAGCTGAGGGACTTACCCCATGACGGATGAGACCAGCTGAGGGACCTACCCCATGACGGATGAGACCAGCTGAGGGACTTACCCCATGACGGATGAGACCAGCTGAGGGACCTACCCCATGACGGATGAGACCAGCTGAGGGACTAACACCATGACGGATGAGACCAGCTGAGGGACTAACACCATGATGGATGAGACCAGCTGTGACCAGCTGAGAGACTAACGTCATGACGGATGAGACCAGCTGAGGGACTGACAGCATGACAGATGAGACCAGCTGAGGGACTAACATCATGACAGATGAGACCAGGTGAGGGACTTACAGCATGACAGATGAGACCAGCTGAGGGACTGACAGCATGACATATGAGACCAGCTGTGACCAGCTGAGAGACTAACATCATGACAGATGAGACCAGCTGAGGGACTAACACCATGACAGATGAGACCAGCTGAGGGGCTGACATCATGACAGATGAGACCAGCTGGAGGACTAACATCATGACAGATGAGACCAGCTGAGGGACTGACATCATGACAGATGAGACCAGCTGAGGGACTAATATCATGACAGATGAGACCAGCTGAGGGACCTACATCATGACAGATGAGACCAGCTGAGGGACTAACACCATGACAGATGAGACCAGCTGAGGGACTAATATCATGACAGATGAGACCAGCTGAGGGACTAACATCATGACAGATGAGACCAGCTGAGGGACTGACAGCATGACAGATGAGACCAGTTGTGACCAGCTGAGGGACTGACAGCATGACAGGTGAGACCAGTTGTGACCAGCTGAGGGACTGACAGCATGACAGATGAGACCAGCTGAGGGACCTACATCATGACAGATGAGACCAGCTGAGAGACTGACATCATGACAGATGAGACTAGCTGTCTGTCACCAGCTGACAGACTAACATCATGACAGATGAGACCAGCTGAGGGACTAACATCATGACAGATGAGACCAGCTGAGAGACTGACATCATGACAGATGAGACCAGCTGTCACCAGCTGAGAGACTAACATCATGACAGATGAGACCAGCTGAGGGACTAGCACCATGACAGATGAGACCAGCTGAGGGACTAACATCATGACAGATGAGACCAGCTGAGGGACCTACACCATGACAGATGAGACCAGCTGAGGGACTAACATCATGACAGATGAGACCAGCTGAGGGACTAACATCATGACAGATGAGACCAGCTGAGGGACTTACAGCATGACAGATGAGACCAGCTGAGGGACTGACAGCATGACATATGAGGCCAGCTGTGACCAGCTGAGAGACTAACATCATGACAGATGAGACCAGCTGAGGGACTGACATCATGACAGATGAGACCAGCTGGAGGACTAACATCATGACAGATGAGACCAGCTGAGGGACTGACATCATGACAGATGAGACCAGTTGTGACCAGCTGAGATGCATGATTGTGGTTCTCTTTTCAAAGTAGCTGGACCTAACACATTGTGGTCAAGGGAAAATACATATGGGACTTGTTATTAACCATAAAATAGACAGTACATTAGTAGCAATAACATAACAACTATTCAGAACTTGTGCCTTCAGTAAACGGGTGAAATACTCAATTGTCGTTTGAATAGTTCTTCTCCATTGTGGTTATCATTTTTATTTCTCTACTATTATCTGAGAGAAACCTTAACTTGATGACGGATGAGACCAGCTGAGGGACTTAGCCCATGACAGATGAGGCCAGCTGAGGGACTTACCCCATGACGGATGAGACCAGCTGAGGGACCTACCCCATGACGGATGAGACCAGCTGAGGGACTTACCCCATGACGGATGAGACCAGCTGAGGGACCTACCCCATGACGGATGAGACCAGCTGAGGGACTAACACCATGACGGATGAGACCAGCTGAGGGACTAACACCATGATGGATGAGACCAGCTGTGACCAGCTGAGAGACTAACGTCATGACGGATGAGACCAGCTGAGGGACTGACAGCATGACAGATGAGACCAGCTGAGGGACTAACATCATGACAGATGAGACCAGCTGAGGGACTAACATCATGACAGATGAGACCAGCTGAGGGACTGACAGCATGACATATGAGACCAGCTGTGACCAGCTGAGAGACTAACATCATGACAGATGAGACCAGCTGAGGGACTAACACCATGACAGATGAGACCAGCTGAGGGACTGACATCATGACAGATGAGACCAGCTGGAGGACTAACATCATGACAGATGAGACCAGCTGAGGGACTGACATCATGACAGATGAGACCAGCTGAGGGACTAATATCATGACAGATGAGACCAGCTGAGGGACCTACATCATGACAGATGAGACCAGCTGAGGGACTAACACCATGACAGATGAGACCAGCTGAGGGACTAATATCATGACAGATGAGACCAGCTGAGGGACTAACATCATGACAGATGAGACCAGCTGAGGGACTGACAGCATGACAGATGAGACCAGTTGTGACCAGCTGAGGGACTGACAGCATGACAGGTGAGACCAGTTGTGACCAGCTGAGGGACTGACAGCATGACAGATGAGACCAGCTGAGGGACCTACATCATGACAGATGAGACCAGCTGAGAGACTGACATCATGACAGATGAGACCAGCTGTCACCAGCTGACAGACTAACATCATGACAGATGAGACCAGCTGAGGGACTAACATCATGACAGATGAGACCAGCTGAGAGACTGACATCATGACAGATGAGACCAGCTGTCACCAGCTGAGAGACTAACATCATGACAGATGAGACCAGCTGAGGGACTAGCACCATGACAGATGAGACCAGCTGAGGGACTAACATCATGACAGATGAGACCAGCTGAGGGACCTACACCATGACAGATGAGACCAGCTGAGGGACTAACATCATGACAGATGAGACCAGCTGAGGGACTAACATCATGACAGATGAGACCAGCTGAGGGACTGACAGCATGACAGATGAGACCAGCTGAGGGACTGACAGCATGACATATGAGGCCAGCTGTGACCAGCTGAGAGACTAACATCATGACAGATGAGACCAGCTGAGGGACTGACATCATGACAGATGAGACCAGCTGGAGGACTAACATCATGACAGATGAGACCAGCTGAGGGACTGACATCATGACAGATGAGACCAGTTGTGACCAGCTGAGAGACTAACATCATGACAGATGAGACCAGCTGAGGGACTAACATCATGACAGATGAGACCAGCTGAGGGACTAACATCATGACAGATGAGACCAGCTGAGGGACTAACATCATGACAGATGAGACCAGCTGAGGGACTGACATCATGACAGATGAGACCAGTTGTGACCAGCTGAGAGACTAACATCATGACAGATGAGACCAGCTGAGGGACTAACATCATGACAGATGAGAACAGCTGAGAGACTAACACCATGACAGATGAGACCAGCTGAGAGACTAACACCTTGACAGATGAGACCAGCTGAGGGACTAACACCATGACAGATGAGACCAGCTGAGAGACTAACACCTTGACAGATGAGACCAGCTGAGGGACTAACTCCATGACATATGAGACCATTCAATGCGTGGTACAAGTGTCAACATGTTAACTCATCTTCACGTTTTCCCAATGCCTGGTGATGACTGTCGAAGAATAGTGATGAGAATGAGACAAACCCTTTCCCTACTCCTCTCTCCTTCTCTGCAAATCTGTTCAAATCCATTCAAAGATGATGCTTGACACACTTTCTCCTCGTGTCATACATAACATTCAAATCTGCTTAGTCAAAACCTTACAAAGATGGTCCGTGACACACTTCCCCCTTTGCGGTGTACATAACACTCCAATCAAATCTGCTTAGTCAAAACCTTTGAAAGATGGAGCTTGACACGTTGTGCTTAATTTCTATGTTTGTTGTGTTCCACCCCTATTCTCATTACACTCATCAGGGTCCATATCCATCCAGAGTCAGAGTAGGAATGCTGATTCACTTTACGATCAGTTTAGCCTCCTAAATCAGATGGAATACGACTGTATAGACAAGGAGAACCTGATCGTAGAGCAGCTTTCGTGAATATAGGCCCAGTTATCAAGTTCCATGGAATTTCTGTTTGCTTTCCCGGTGACATGTTGACTTTAGTCTGTTCGGTGTAAAATGGAAAAACATGAAAAGGACATCATGCTCAAGATATCAGATGACTCATTCAACAAAACACTGAAAACTTTCAAGAAAAAGCACATTTTGTGTTTCAATACAATTTCCATGAAATGAGTGATACTGTGGTAAAATATACACCAAAGTCATACGAACCTCCAAAGATCTGCATTCTTCCATGAATATAATTTCAAACAGCGTGTAAACGTTGGCTTTTTGTTAAAATTCCTGGGTTCAACGCCAGTGCAAATAAGATATACTGCATCCACTGCAATGTTATACTGGGTTTCATCCCAAACGGCACCCTATTCCCTCAATAGCGCCACTGTTCCCTATGTAGTGCACTACTACCCTATGGGCCCTGGTCAAAAGTAGTGCACTACTACCCTATGGGCCCCTGGTCAAAAGTAGTGCACTACTACCCTATGGGCCCTGGTCAAAAGTAGTGCACTACTACCCTATGGGCCCTGGTCAAAAGTAGTGCACTACTACCCTATGGGCCCCTGGTCAAAAGTAGTGCACTAAATAGGGAATAGGGTGCCCATTTGGGACACATCCTACCTTTGCCTCAATATTAACACAGTAGTAGGATGAAAAGAATATGGGCTGCCCAAAGGCGTGAAGTGGCTTTGGACAGAAGCATTAGAACGTGTGGATCTAACAGCCACAGCAAGTCCACCGTTTCACGCTGAGTCATTAAGCACTGTTTTATCACCGAGCTAGCAGAGGCAACCAGGATGTTTTTCTGCATGGAATAGCACATCTCATTTCCAGTGTAACGGCATTCAGAGGAAGAAGGTGAGGACCAAAGTGCAGCGTGGTACGTGTTCATATTATTTATTTAACTGAACAGTGAATAATCAAAACAACAAAGGAACAACCGAAACAGCTCTGTCAGGTGCGAAACACACTGAACAGGAAACAACTACCCACAAACACCCAGTGGGAAAAAGGCTACCTAAGTATGGTTTTTCAATCAGAGACAACGATAGACAGCTGCCTCTGATTGAGAACCACACCAGGCCAAACAACAAAGAAATCCAAAACATAGAAAATGAACATAGAATGCCCATCCTAGTCACACCCTGGCCTAACCAAAAGAGAATAAAAGCCTCTCTATGGCCAGGGCGGGACATCAGGAGCCTGAAGACTAAGAATGAGGATGCATCCCAAATGGCACCCTATTCACTATATAGTGCACTACTTTTGACCAGAGCCCTATGGAACCCTATTCCCTATATAGTGCACTACTTTTGACCAGAGCCCTATGGAACCCTATTCCCTATATAGTACACTACTTTAGACCAGAGCCCTATGGAACCCTATTCCCTATATAGTTCACTACTTTTGACCAGAGCCCTATGGAACCCTATTCCCTATATAGTGCACTACTTTTGACCAGAGCCCTATTGGAACCCTATTCCCTATATAGTGCACTACTTTAGACCAGAGCCTTATGGAACCCTATTCCCTATATAGTGCACTACTTTAGACCAGAGCCTTATGGAACCCTATTCCCTATATAGTGCACTACTTTTGACCAGAGCCCTATGGAACCCTATTCCCTATATATAGTTCACTACTTTTGACCAGAGCCCTATGGAACCCTATTCCCTATATAGTGCACTACTTTTGACCAGAGCCCTATTGGAATAGGGTGCCATTTGGGATGTAAAAATAGGTATCTTTTACAGAAAGGAAATTAAAATAAAAACATGTCCGTCCTTGGGATACAGATGCTTTCTCTTCCCAGGGTTATAGTAGTAGTTTGCATTTAGATTATATTTCACAAAGTGGATGAGAAATCTATACCTTATCAATGGTCAGGAAGCTTTAACTCTCATTTGCGAAGTGGAAGGCAAATCAATAGTGCACAAAAGTCCCAGACAAACACTGGTTTAACAGATGACCTGGTGAACAGAGAGACACTGGTTTAACAGATGACCTGGTGAACAGAGACACTGGTTTAACAGATGACCTGGTGAACAGAGAGACACTGGTTTAACAGATGACCTGGTGAACAGAGACACACTGGTTTAACAGATGACCTGGTGAACAGAGACACTGGTTTAACAGATGACCTGGTGAACAGAGAGACACTGGTTTAACAGATGACCTGGTGAACAGAGACACTGGTTTAACAGATGACCTGGTGAACAGAGAGACTGGTTTAACAGATGACCTGGTGAACAGAGACACTGGTTTAACAGATGACCTGGTGAACAGAGAGACACTGGTTTAACAGATGACCTGGTGAACAGAGACACTGGTTTAACAGATGACCTGGTGAACAGAGAGACACTGGTTTAACAGATGAACTGGTGAACAGAGAGACACTGGTTTAACAGATGACCTGGTGAACAGAGACACTGGTTTAACAGATGACCTGGTGAACAGAGACACTGGTTTAACAGATGACCTGGTGAACAGAGAGACACTGGTTTAACAGATGACCTGGTGAACAGAGAGACACTGGTTTAACAGATGACCTGGTGAACAGAGACACTGGTTTAACAGATGACCTGGTGAACAGAGAGACACTGGTTTAACAGATGACCTGGTGAACAGAGACACTGGTTTAACAGATGACCTGGTGAACAGAGAGACTGGTTTAACAGATGACCTGGTGAACAGAGACACTGGTTTAACAGATGACCTGGTGAACAGAGAGACACTGGTTTAACAGATGACCTGGTGAACAGAGACACTGGTTTAACAGATGACCTGGTGAACAGAGACACTGGTTTAACAGATGACCTGGTGAACAGAGAGACACTGGTTTAACAGATGACCTGGTGAACAGAGAGACTGGTTTAACAGACGACCTGGTGAACAGAGAGACACTGGTTTAACAGATGACCTGGTGAACAGAGAGACTGGTTTAACAGACGACCTGGTGAACAGAGAGACACTGGTTTAACAGATGACCTGGTGAACAGAGAGACACTGGTTTAACAGATGACCTGGTGAACAGAGAGACACTGGTTTAACAGATGACCTGGTGAACAGAGACACTGGTTTAACAGATGACCTGGTGAACAGAGAGACACTGGTTTAACAGATGACCTGGTGAACAGAGACACTGGTTTAACAGATGACCTGGTGAACAGAGAGACACTGGTTTAACAGATGACCTGGTGAACAGAGAGACACTGGTTTAACAGATGACCTGGTGAACAGAGAGACACTGGTTTAACAGATGACCTGGTGAACAGAGAGACACTGGTTTAACAGATGACCTGGTGAACAGAGAGACACTGGTTTAACAGATGACCTGGTGAACAGAGAGACACTGGTTTAACAGATGACCTGGTGAACAGAGAGACACTGGTTTAACAGATGACCTGGTGAACAGAGAGACACTGGTTTAACAGATGACCTGGTGAACAGAGAGACACTGGTTTAACAGATGACCTGGTGAACAGAGAGACACTGGTTTAACAGATGACCTGGTGAACAGAGAGACACTGGTTTAACAGATGACCTGGTGAACAGAGAGACACTGGTTTAACAGATGACCTGGTGAACAGAGAGACACTGGTTTAACAGATGACCTGGTGAACAGAGAGACACTGGTTTAACAGATGACCTGGTGAACAGAGACACTGGTTTAACAGATGACCTGGTGAACAGAGACACTGGTTTAACAGATGACCTGGTGAACAGAGAGACACTGGTTTAACAGATGACCTGGTGAACAGAGAGACACTGGTTTAACAGATGACCTGGTGAACAGAGACACTGGTTTAACAGATGACCTGGTGAACAGAGACACTGGTTTAACAGATGACCTGGTGAACAGAGAGACACTGGTTTAACAGATGACCTGGTGAACAGAGACACTGGTTTAACAGATGACCTGGTGAACAGAGAGACACTGGTTTAACAGATGACCTGGTGAACAGAGAGACACTGGTTTAACAGATGACCTGGTGAACAGAGACACTGGTTTAACAGATGACCTGGTGAACAGAGACACTGGTTTAACAGATGACCTGGTGAACAGAGAGACACTGGTTTAACAGATGACCTGGTAAACAGAGACACTGGTTTAACAGATGACCTGGTGAACAGAGACACTGGTTTAACAGATGACCTGGTGAACAGAGAGACACTGGTTTAACAGATGACCTGGTGAACAGAGAGACACTGGTTTAACAGATGACCTGGTGAACAGAGACACTGGTTTAACAGATGACCTGGTGAACAGAGAGACACTGGTTTAACAGATGACCTGGTGAACAGAGACACTGGTTTAACAGATGACCTGGTGAACAGAGAGACACTGGTTTAACAGATGACCTGGTGAACAGAGACACTGGTTTAACAGATGACCTGGTGAACAGAGACACTGGTTTAACAGATGACCTGGTGAACAGAGACACTGGTTTAACAGATGACCTGGTGAACAGAGAGACACTGGTTTAACAGATGACCTGGTGAACAGAGAGACACTGGTTTAACAGATGACCTGGTGAACAGAGAGACACTGGTTTAACAGATGACCTGGTGAACAGAGACACTGGTTTAACAGATGACCTGGTGAACAGAGAGACACTGGTTTAACAGATGACCTGGTGAACAGAGACACTGGTTTAACAGATGACCTGGTGAACAGAGAGACACTGGTTTAACAGATGACCTGGTGAACAGAGACACTGGTTTAACAGATGACCTGGTGAACAGAGACACTGGTTTAACAGATGACCTGGTGAACAGAGACACTGGTTTAACAGATGACCTGGTGAACAGAGAGACACTGGTTTAACAGATGACCTGGTGAACAGAGACACTGGTTTAACAGATGACCTGGTGAACAGAGACACTGGTTTAACAGATGACCTGGTGAACAGAGAGACACTGGTTTAACAGATGACCTGGTGAACAGAGAGACACTGGTTTAACAGATGACCTGGTAAACAGAGACACTGGTTTAACAGATGACCTGGTGAACAGAGACACTGGTTTAACAGATGACCTGGTGAACAGAGAGACACTGGTTTAACAGATGACCTGGTGAACAGAGAGACACTGGTTTAACAGATGACCTGGTGAACAGAGAGACACTGGTTTAACAGATGACCTGGTGAACAGAGAGACACTGGTTTAACAGATGACCTGGTGAACAGAGACACTGGTTTAACAGATGACCTGGTAAACAGAGACACTGGTTTAACAGATGACCTGGTGAACAGAGACACTGGTTTAACAGATGACCTGGTGAACAGAGAGACACTGGTTTAACAGATGACCTGGTGAACAGAGAGACACTGGTTTAACAGATGACCTGGTGAACAGAGAGACACTGGTTTAACAGATGACCTGGTGAACAGAGAGACACTGGTTTAACAGACGACCTGGTAAACAGAGACTTTTAAAGTCAGCAACATACAGGTGTGTTATTTAGTTGTTATTTAATATTTTGTCTGAGGTTTAGACCAGACCTTTTGAGTGGTAGGGGTATGTTCTGTTACAACAAGAGCCCATTAAACAAAGCTGTCCACCGTGGTGAAATACTACAGTACACTACATTTTTTACTTTTTTATTTAACTAGGCAAGTCAGTTAGCATTATTATTTATTTAAGACGTGTACGTAACGTTTGACATCGTGTTTACAACCACTTCACTTCAGTCATGAACCTGAGGCAGTGTCTTAGAAACATGTTGGGTTTTCATCATTGCATAGGAATAAGGCTTTGCCACAGCAATGACCTAGTTGCATAGAACTCTCCATCGAACAGTGAATGGCAGACAGGTGTGCCCACAGACCTGGGTCACAGACCTGGGTCACAGACCTGGGTCCAGTCCCCAAATGGCTCCCAATTCCCTTTATAGTTTGGCGATGCAGACCTCGTTTCCTGAAAAACATCATTGTCCTACTGTATCTGTTGTATCTGTAGATTTTCACCTACAACCCCAAGATGTAAAAGCTACCAGACCCGTTAGTGTTAAGTTCCTAACTAGATCACTTTACTTCCTGGGTTTCTTCAGAGACTTTAAATAGAGATACTGTACTACAGGGGAATGGAAACCGCATCATCGACATCATTAGAGCAATATCCACCAATTAACAATGTATTTAAAAACCTGGTGCTCTGGTGTTGTGCTTCTCAGGTGACTCAGGTGTGCTCTGGTGTCATAGAGACTAGGATTGTGTCCCAAATGACACCCTATTCCCTACATATTGCACTACTTTTGACCAGGGCCCATAGGGATCTGGTATAAAATAGTGCACTATGTAATAAATAGGGCGCCATTTCAGACGCAAACTAGGTTCCCTCGGGCGAGACTCCCATACTCACCGGAACCTGACACCTGCTAGTGTTTTGTTTGTGGCACTCAGCTAGATAAAGGAACAGGTAAGGGGGGTTGAGTTGGGGACAGGTGGGGGGGTGAGTAGGGGACTGGTGGGGGGGTGAGTAGGGGACTGGTGGGGGGTGAGTAGGGGACTGGTGGGGGGTTGAATAGGGGACTGGTGGGGGGGGGGGGGGGGGGTGAATAGGGGACAGGTGGGGGGTTGAGTAGGGGACTGGTGGGGGGTTGAATAGGGGACTGGTGGGGGGTTGAGTAGGGGACTGGTGGGGGGTTGAGTAGGGGACTGGTGGGGGGTTGAGTAGGGGACTGGTGGGGGGTTGAATAGGGGACTGGTGGGGGGTTGAATAGGGGACTGGTGGGGGGTGAGTAGGGGACAGGTGGGGGGTGAATAGGGGACTGGTGGGGGGTGAATAGGGGACAGGTGGGGGGTGAATAGGGGACTGGTGGGGGGTGAATAGGGGACAGGTGGGGGGTGAATAGGGGACAGGTGGGGGTTGAGTAGGGGACTGGTGGGGGTGAATAGGGGACTGGTGGGGGGTGAATAGGGGACTGGTGGGGGGGTGAGTAGGGGACTGGTGGGGGGTTGAATAGGGGACTGGTGGGGGGGTGAATAGGGGACTGGTGGGGGGTTGAATAGGGGACAGATGAAGGGGGGGTGAGTAGGGGACATGAGGAAAATGATTTGCCAGGTTTGTGAATTATAGAGTCGAATTGATTCAAACGGTGCTGCAGTGAGAGAGAGAAAGAGAGAGAGAGAGGGAGACGAGCTGGAGACAAGATTACATGATACATACACAGAGAGACACTGTGAAATTGCTGCTTCAAGACATACATATAGAAACAACACATACTGACAACATGTACACATTGTTACTGTATAAAAGACAGGACATGAAGACCGGCAAGAAAACCTTCATAGGTAGAAATGTAATTAATTTCCTGTGTGTGTGTGAGAATAACCAGATTATCTTGGTAAACAGAACCCAGGGGTGACCAGGGGTGACCTGGGGTGACGTTGTTGATCTTAAACAAGTGCAGTTTCAGTTTGGTACATTTTTCCTGGTTATTGTCTTTATACAATTGTTTGTCTGTTTTGTTTTTATCTTTCATTCTGTTTCGTCTCTCTCTTTCAGATTCTCTCTCCAGCTCCTCTCCCATGTGACTTACTTCTTATGGACTCAACATTTTTTAAATCTTTCTATCTGTCTATCTGTCTATCTATCTGTCTGTCTGTCTGTCTGTCTGTCTGTCTGTCTGTCTGTCTGTCTGTCTGTCTGTCTGTCTGTCTGTCTGTCTGTCTGTCTGTGTCTCTCTCTCTCTTTCTTTCTCTTTCTCTTTCTCCTGAGTGGGCAGCAGCCAGCAATCACTAAACAATGTCTGACATTATGGCCAAAGAGCAAATACATCTCTGGGTTTTACAGAGTGCTCCATTCATCATGACCCATCCCATGTATGGTTTAGATTAGAGAGATGCAGAAAGGGAAGCAGCGCCTTGTAAAAAGTTGAGTCAAAACACACCATATTGATTCCTTCAGTGATGCTTGCAAACATGAATTGTAATGGTAACTTTAGATGAGAGAGCTAGGATCTATTACTAGCAGTAGCTAGATATGTAGCTAGCAGTAGTAGTAATGATATAGCAGCAGTTAAAGAATGTGATGTGGTGACAGGTCTAGTACATTTAAAAAAACAGTTATTAACCTGTTAAACTCGGAGTGGTTGTTCTGAACCCTGTACCGGTACACCTCCCTTTGGCCATCAGAACAGCTTAGATTTTGGCGGAGTGGTCAAAAGAGTTCCACACGGATGCTGGCCCATGTTGACTCTAATGCTTCCCACAGTTGACTCCAATGCTTTCCACTCCAATGCTTCCCACAACCGGTGCTCCTGGCACCTACTACCATACCCCGTTCAAAGGCACTTACATTTTTGTGTCTCGCCCATTCACCCTCTGAATGGCACACATACACAATCCATGTCTCAATTGTCTCAAAGCTTCAAAATCCTTATTTAACCCGTCTATTTCCCTTCATTTATATTAATTGAAGTGGATTTAACAAGTGGTATCTATAAGGGATCATAGCTTTCACCTGGATTCTCCTGGTCAGTCTATGTCATGGAAAGAGCAGGTATTCTAAATATTATGTCTACTCAGTGTATATTATCAGTGGTTCAAATCTGTACATCTGCAATGAAGCATAGAGCTCCCCCTTAGAGGCAACTGCCTGTCCCAGGCATTAGCTAGCAGGGGTCACTCCACTATAGAGCCAACTATCTGTCCCAGACACTAGCTACCAGGGGTTGCTCAACCGTGGAGCAAACTATCTGTCCAAAGCATTAGCTAGCAGACATTGCTCCACCATAGAGCCAACTGTCTGTCCCAGGCATTAGCTAGCAGACATCGCTCCACCATAGAGCCAATTGTCTGTCCCGGGCATTAGCTAGCAGACATCGCTCCACCATAGAGTCAACGGTCTGTCCCAGGCATTAGCTAGCAGACATCGCTCCACCATAGAGCCAACTGTCTGTCCCGGGCATTAGCTAGCAGACATCGCTCCACCATAGAGTCAACGGTCTGTCCCAGGCATTAGCTAGCAGACATCGCTCCACCATAGAGCCAACTGTCTGTCCCAGGCATTAGCTAGCAGACATCGCTCCACCATAGAGTCAACGGTCTGTCCCAGGCATTAGCTAGCAGACATCACTCCACCATAGAGCCAACGGTCAATCCCAGGCATTAACTAGCAGACATCACTCCACCATAGAGCCAACGGTCAATCCCAGACATTAACTAGCAGACATCACTCCACCATAGAGCCAACGGTCAATCCCAGGCATTAACTAGCAGACATCACTCCACCATAGAGCCAACGGTCAATCCCAGACATTAACTAGCAGGGGTCGCTCCACCATAGAGCCAACTGTCTGTCCCAGACACTAGCTAGCAGACATCGCTCCACCATAGAGCCAACTGTCTGTCCCAGGCATAAGGAAGCAGGGTTCGCTCCACCATAGAGCCAACTGTCTGTCCTAGGCATTAGCTAGCAGACATCGCTCCACCATAGAGCCAACTGTCTGTCCCAGGCATTAGCTAGCAGATATCGCTCCGCCATAGAGCCAACGGTCTGGTCTGTCGCAGGCATTAGCTAGCAGGGGTCGCTCCACAATAGAGCCAACTGTCTGTCCCAGGCATTAGCTAGCAGGGGTCGCTCCACAATAGAGACAACTGTCTGTCCCAGCCATTAGCTAGCAGGGGTCACTCCACAATAGAGACAACTGTCTGTCTCAGGCATTAGCTAGCAGGGGTCGCTCCACAATAGAGACAACTGTCTGTCCCAGGCATTAGCTAGCAGATATCGCTCCGCCATAGAGCCAACGGTCTGGTCTGTCGCAGGCATTAGCTAGCAGGGGTCGCTCCACAATAGAGACAACTGTCTGTCCCAGGCTTTAGCTAGCAGGGGTCGCTCCACCATAGAGCCAACTGTCTGTCCCAGGCTTTAGCTAGCAGATATCGCTCCGTCATAGAGCCAACTGTCTGTCCCAGGCATTAGCTAGCAGATATGGCTCCGCCATAGAGCCAACGGTCTGGTCTGTCACAGGCATTAGCTAGCAGGGGTGGATCCACAATAGAGCCAACTGTCCGTCCCAGACACTAGCTAGCAGACATCGCTCCACCATAGAGCCAACTGTCTGTCCCAGGCATTAGCTAGCAGATATCGCTCTGCCATAGAGCCAACTGTCTGTCCCAGGCTTTAGCTAACAGGGGTCGCTCCACCATAGAGCCAACTGTCTGTCCCAGGCAATAGGTAGCAGGAGTTGCTCCACCATAGATCTAACTCCCTTTCCCAGGCATTAGCTAGCATGGGTTGCTCCACCACAGAGCCAACTATCTGTCCCAGGCTTTTGTTTGCAGGGGTCACTCCACCACAGAGCCAACGGTCTGGTCTGTCGCAGGCATTAGGTAGCAGGGGTCGCTCCACCACAGAGCCAACGGTCTGGTCTGTCGCAGGCCTTAGCTAGCAGGGTTCGCTCCACAATAGAGACAACTGTCTGTCCCAGGCTTTAGCTAGCAGGGGTCGCTCCACCATAAAGACAACTATCTGTCCCAGGCTTTAGCTAGCATACCAGAGCAGAGGAGAGTTAGTGGCAGTGTTATGACACACTTATATAACATACAGGGTTAGTGGACCACATCTATTGCTGCTGCTGGACAGATCCCTGGGCTTAAAGATGATCATGTCCTTTATAATTTATAGTTTATGTAATATACATTGGGGCAAGTCACCTCACAACCTCGACCAGCACAGTCACTTCAAGCACAGGTCCACAACTGGGCCCTATGTCAGGATAGAGGTTAAGGGCATTTTGTAGACATTTGTTTTCAGATGTGTTGGTGTATTATAAAATATAATGCAATAAAATATTATCCACTGGTTGAATCAACGTTGTTTCCATGTCATTTAAATGAAATTACGTTAAACCAACTTGGGAGTAGATGTTGAATTGACATCTGTGCCCAGTGGGATATTGCTTGCAGAATGTAATAGAGAATAACTTATTATTGTTGTACCTACATTTGAATTTTTCCTACGTTGACTTGCTTCTATGCTGTCTGACAAAATCTCTATTTTAGTAGTTATTTTATGACTTCAATAAATCAATAACACACCAACACTTAGATTGTATTGTTTCATGATCGCGAAGCGACCGCTTTCTATCCCGCTCAATCGCTTGTTCTTAGACCCGACAGGTTTAAGCGGGTGCGCAATGGATTGTGGGCATTGTAGTTAATTGCCAGGTTTTCTGCGCTAAACTATGTAGAATATTGGCCTGTTGGAACCTACAACAGTTTTTCAATTTATGTAACCTTTATTTAACTAGGCAAGTCAGTTAAGAACAAATTCTTATTTACAATGACGGCCTAGGAACAGTGGGTAAACTGCCTTATTCAGGGGCAGAACGACAGATTTTTACCTTGTCATTTCGGAGATCTATAATGGGCCAGCAACCGTCCAACGCTCTAACCACTAGGCTACCTTTCACCCCTACATCGCCCAGTTCAGGCTTCATCTGATGAATATCTACAGAAACCGCACATCCAGCTGACCGAAAAAAAACGACCGAAATGGAATTCAATTATTCAAATTATTGAACCGACGTCGGTCAATGAGTTAAAAAAAAAAAAAACGAAAACTAAACCGAAATTTCGGTTAATTGCTCAGCACTCGTGTGTCAATGCAGGCTACTTGTGATTTTATCCATTGTCATTATAAACCGATCCGGAATGCCAGTAATCCTATAGGTTCTGGGGAGATTATGGCCAGCAGTATTTTTCCATTGATTAAATAAAAGATAGGGTTTAGCAGTGGAGTGTTCAATCTGGCGCTCCACGGTACAGTCATTGCTCACCACCCATGGAGCGCAACACACCTCTCGTCATCCCTCGCCTCCTGCAGGCACGATACGGAGCTGCGGGATCCAGTTACATCACTGAAGCTGACAGTTGCTTGGTAACCAAGTGATGTCAGAGTGCCTCTCCTCCTCAAACCACGTGTTCCGTACATAATAACTGGCTGCTCAGCGCACTGGGTGGGTGTTTAAGACGGATCGTTTCCGCGGGCACGACTCTCTCTGTACGCATGAAGTGGAGCAATTGGTTCTAGGGCAACCAGCGTGTCTTCTCCATAACGGAGGTCTCTATTTCAGCTGCTTTTCCCAAGTGGATATATCTTCTTGTTCACTATGGCTGTTACCGAGGCTCCATGCGACTTGTCTTATTGCAAGATGAGGGGAATCGTGTCAGTTCTCACTGGTAGGCATTTTTTTTTTTACTGTTATTCTGATCAATGTTTTGATTTAGGTTCTGGGCTTGCATTGTGCTGTTGAATGGAATTATGCATCGGTATGCTTTGGATCGTGAGTTTTTGATGAATAGTCTATTGGTGTATATTCTTTCGTGGGTTGTTATTGTAGTCTACCGCATACACGAGACAATGCCTTCGATCTAAAACTTGCTTAACTGGCAATGGGAGTGCATGCACTAAATTAAACATTGGATTGCGCACATATCTCAATTGATAATGAGCTGCCCTTATATATGGTTCACTTGTCGCACTATTTAGGCCCATGTGATATAGGATTTGAGCGATATATTTCACTATGCGACCCGGAGGGTCGCCTAAAGGGGTAAGGCTATACACAGTAACATTGTGTTGCGTAACGATAAGATTATGCAGCTAATGCGTTATAACGGAATCTTTTCCAGCATCATTTTGCAGCTCCGAAAAAATACATGATAATTTTGCAGTTTTAGCATGGCTAGATATTTATGTTGACCTGTGTAACGAAATGTGGGCTATGGTTTCCCAGGTATCATTGTCCCAGTTTTGCAATGGTATAGCCTATAGGTACACTAGATATACAAAAGTATGTGGACACCCTTTCAAATGAGTGGATTTGGCTATACCATTCCAACAAGTCAGTTCATCAAATTTCTGCATTGCTAGAGCTGCCCGGTCAACTGTAAGTGCTGTTATTGTGAAGTGGAAACATTTGGGAGCAACAACGGCTCAGCCGCGAAGTGGTAGGCCACACAAGCTCACAGAACGGGACCGCAGATTGCTGAAGCGCGTAGCGTGTAAAAACTGTCTGTCCTCGGTTGCGACACTCACTACCGAGTTCCAAACTTTCTCTGGAAGCAACGTCAGCACAATAACTGTTCGTCGGGAACTTCATGAAATGGGTTTCCATGGCCGAGCAGCCACACAGCCACACACATGCGTAAGATCACCATGTGCAATACCAAGCGTCAGCTGGAATGGTGTAAAGTTTGCCACCATTGGACTGGAGCAGTGGAAACACATTCTCTGGAGTGATGAATCACGCTTCACCATCTGGCAGTCCGACAAACTAATCTGGGTTTGGCGGATACCAGGAGAACGCTACCTGCCCCAATGCATAGTTCCGACTGTAAAGTTAGGTGGAGGAGGGATAATGGTCTGGGGCTGTTTTTCATGGTTCAGACCCCTTAGTTCCAGTGAAGGGAAATCTTAACGCTACATCATGCAATGACATTATAGACGATTCTGTACTTCCAACTTTGTGGCAACAGTTTGGGGAAGGCCCTTTCCTGTTTCAGTATGACATTGCCCCTGTGTACAAAGTGAGGTCCATACAGTAATGGTTTGTTGAGATCGGTGTGGAGGAACTTGACTGGCCTGCACAAAGCCCTGACCTCAACCCCACCTTTGGGATGAATTGGAACACCGACTGCGAGCCAAGCATAATCACCCAACATCAGTGCCCGACCTCACTAACGCTCTTGCGGCTGAATGGAAGCAAGTCCCCGCAGCAATGTTCCAACGTCTAGTAGAAAGCATTCTCAGAAGAGTGGAGGCTGTTATAGCAGCAAAGGATGGACCAACTCCATATTAATGCTCATGATTTCGGTATGAGACGTTCGACAAGCAGGTGTCCACATACCTTTGGTCATGTAGTGTATATTGAAATGCAATGTTCAATCTGATCAGTGACGATGTATTCTCCAGGCACCCAGCTGACGTAAATGCCTCTTTTTGTATTGCAGCTTTTATCAAGGAGAGGAAAATGGGTCTGAATGACTTAATCTCGAAGCTGGTGTCAAACCCACATATCTGTCATCAGTAAGTATTATGTGAAACATCTGTGTGTCCAAAAAAGGAGATGTTTGGATATTATATAGGCCAACTTCCATCGCAACATGACAATAATATAACTAATAACTTTTTGGGAAAGTAGAAATATTTATCAAATAGTCCATATCTGCATTACATTAGGCCTCTGTGTGTGTCAGTTCATCCACTTCCCACACCATTACATTAGGCCAATGTTTTTATTTATAATTGTATTGGTTTACCCACAGGTTAGTCACTGTACTGTACATTTCCAATCCAATAAGCCTCACGTGACATAACTATCATTGAGTGTTCTGTCCGTGCATTCTAAATCAAAGCAGTAATCTGGGGACAAGCAGGCAAAGCCAGCGTAAGAATAGTTATTTCATGTCAAGTGTGTTCCTGCCATGGCCTCTCCGCTGCCTAAGCACCTTTTCTGCAAATCCCCAGTGTCCCCTAGACGGGGATGCTGGCTAATACAATTAAGCACTCGCCACATAATATGGTTTGTTCTCAACAGCCTGGCAAGCGGCCAGGTGGGGGTCTGGCTCAGTGGAAAATTCCCAAGCACCTTGTCTACCCTCTTCAGTAGCTCTCAAGAACCCAAGTGGGGTATACCCAGCTTTACAGCCGACCCCTCCTAGGATTCTCAGCCGATGGTACTGATAACAGCTGGCTCCCTCATGAACTACAATCCCGATGTTCTGTTTAATCCCGCCGCTCTGTAGAAACACAAATAAGCCTCACTTGCGATACGGTTTTGGAAACATTTGTAAATGAACTTTTATATAAAGCAAAAAATAATCTTTCAAATAGAAAAGGTCCACTTACTGTGTGCAGTTCAGCAAAGTGGCACCCGGCTGTTTACACCCGTTTCCTCGGCTACAACACATTCTCTCACCTTGCGCTCGGAATTCCATTGGACCATTCTAGTCCACATTTCCTGTGTTTCTCAAAATACAGCCGGGTGCAATTTTCCTTAAACTGCGTGCAGTAAGTCTATATTTTTTTGTATTAGAAAAATGTGTTCTCGCCTATATGAAAGTTACATTCGCGTGCATGGCATATTTGCATTTAGACAAAGCATTAGGACTGTGTCAGAG
The DNA here is from genome assembly GCF_045791955.1 of Oncorhynchus clarkii lewisi. NCBI lineage: Eukaryota > Metazoa > Chordata > Actinopteri > Salmoniformes > Salmonidae > Oncorhynchus > Oncorhynchus clarkii. The sequence continues at coordinate 64,113,087 of NC_092164.1, forward strand.
TGTCTGTGAAATCCCCTCAGGTAGCAGACAGCTTTGTGAATAGATAATATAACATGAAATGTTAGTCTGTTACCATCTATTTGAATGGGTTACCCTCGGCAGATGCTAAATGCTTACAGCAGTCTGAATCGGGGCTGTTCATGCTATAGACAAGTCTGATCCATGGGAAGCAGATGAACTGACACACAGAGGGGCTTAATGTTTGCAAACTTGTCAAAAAGATATCCAGGAATATTTGATAGATATTTATACTTTCACTGATGTTTTTTCGTCATATTATTGTCATGTTGCAATGGAAGTTGATAGGCCTGCTTAAAACTACTATTCGGATGGTGCTGCAGGTAGCCTAGCTGTAAAGAGCATTGGGCCAGTAACCAAACGGTCACTGGTTCGAATCCCAGAGCCGACTTGGTAAACAATCTGCTGATGTACCTTTGAGCAAGGCACTTAACCCTAATTGCTTCTGTAATCGCTCTGGATAAGAGCATCTGCTAAATTACTCAAATTGGCTTGCTGTATTTAGTGGGTCAACAACAACTTCCTTATCTCCCAGTTAGAAAAGACACCCCTATTGTCTATGAGTAGTTAGAAGAGACCCTTATTGTCTATGAGGAGTTAGTAGAGACCCCTATTGTCTATGAGTAGTTAGAAGATACCCTTATTGTCTATGAGTAGTTAGAAGAGACCCTTATTGTCTATGAGTAGTTAGAAGAGACCCTTATTGTCTATGAGTAGTTAGAAGAGACCCTTATTGTCTATGAGTAGTTAGAAGAGACCCTTATTGTCTATGAGTAGTTAGAAGAGACCCTTATTGTCTATGAGTAGTTAGAAGATACCCCTATTGTCTATGAGGAGTTAGAAGAGACCCCTATTGTCTATGAGGAGTTAGTAGAGACCCTTATTGTATATGAGTAGTTAGAAGCGACCCTTATTGTCTATCAGGAGTTAGTAGAGACCCTTATTGTCTATGAGGAGTTAGTAGAGACCCTTATTGCCTATGAGGAGTTAGTAGAGACCCTTATTGTCTATCAGGAGTTAGTAGAGACCCTTATTGTCTATGAGGAGTTAGAAGAGACCCTTATTGTCTATGAGGAGTTAGAAGAGACCCTTATTGTCTATGAGGAGTTAGAAGAGACCCCTATTGTCTATGAGTAGTTAGAAGATACCCTTATTGTCTATGAGTAGTTAGAAGAGACCCTTATTGTCTATCAGGAGTTAGTAGAGACCCTTATTGTCTATGAGGAGTTAGAAGAGACCCTTATTGTCTATGAGGAGTTAGAAGAGACCCTTATTGTCTATGAGGAGTTAGAAGAGACCCCTATTGTCTATGAGTAGTTAGAAGATACCCTTATTGTCTATGAGTAGTTAGAAGAGACCCTTATTGTCTATGAGTAGTTAGAAGAGACCCTTATTGTCTATGAGTAGTTAGAAGAGACCCTTATTGTCTATGAGTAGTTAGAAGAGACCCTTATTGTCTATGAGTAGTTAGAAGAGACCCCTATTGTCTATGAGGAGTTAGAAGAGACCCCTATTGTCTATGAGTAGTTAGAAGATACCCTTATTGTCTATGAGTAGTTAGAAGAGACCCTTATTGTCTATGAGTAGTTAGAAGAGACCCTTATTGTCTATGAGTAGTTAGAAGAGACCCTTATTGTCTATGAGTAGTTAGAAGAGACCCTTATTGTCTATGAGTAGTTAGAAGAGACCCCTATTGTCTATGAGGAGTTAGAAGAGACCCCTATTGTCTATGAGGAGTTAGTAGAGACCCTTATTGTATATGAGTAGTTAGAAGCGACCCTTATTGTCTATCAGGAGTTAGTAGAGACCCTTATTGTCTATGAGGAGTTAGTAGAGACCCTTATTGCCTATGAGGAGTTAGTAGAGACCCTTATTGTCTATCAGGAGTTAGTAGAGACCCTTATTGTCTATGAGGAGTTAGAAGAGACCCTTATTGTCTATGAGGAGTTAGAAGAGACCCTTATTGTCTATGAGGAGTTAGAAGAGACCCCTATTGTCTATGAGTAGTTAGTAGAAACCCTTATTGTCTATGAGGAGTTAGTAGAGACCCTTATTGTCTATCAGGAGTTAGTAGAGACCCTTATTGTCTATGAGTAGTTAGTAGAGACCCTTATTGTCTATGAGGAGTTAGTAGAGACCCTTATTGCCTATGAGGAGTTAGTAGAGACCCTTATTGTCTATCAGGAGTTAGTAGAGACCCTTATTGTCTATGAGGAGTTAGAAGAGACCCTTATTGTCTATGAGGAGTTAGAAGAGACCCTTATTGTCTATGAGGAGTTAGAAGAGACCCTTATTGTCTATGAGTAGTTAGTAAAGACCCTTATTGTCTATGAGTAGTTAGTAGAGACCCTTATTGTCTATGAGTAGTTAGTAGAGACCCTTATTGTCTATGAGTAGTTAGTAGAGACCCTTATTGTCTATGAGGAGTTAGTAGAGACCCTTATTGAAAGGCTTAGCCTGCTTGTCCTCATTGGTCAGATTAACTTAAATGACAGATGGAACCTTCTCTATCTATTTGCTAAATGTAATCACTGTGAAACTCAGCCTTGTTCACCTGAAAAAGCAACAGTCACAGGCATCGCAATGTCCCAACTTCCAAAGTGGGTACCAATCATGGCAATTGCAATACTGTCTTTCAATGCCAAGCCAAGTATTAATATTATAATTTATACACTCTAGAAAATACCATGTCGTCCCTAAAATCACAAAGTGGCAAATGAATGTATCAGACAAAATTACGTCGGAGAATCATCAGTGGCGGAGGATTCCATTTTAACGTCCTAAAGTTAACATTCTCTCTGTTCCTTCCTCAGCTCTGAAGTTGACTTCCTCAAGATCGATGAGAACCAGAATGAAGAGCTGGACGATGATGAACTTCTGAATCCGGTGAGCACAACACTTGGCTTGGCCCCTGGGGCAGACAGAAAGAGGTCAACCCATATGGCACCATATGCCCCCCCATAGTGCACTGCTTTTTGACCACAGCTCATAGGGTTCAGGTCAAAAGTAGTGCACTATATAGGGAATAGGGTGGCATTTAGGACATATACTGTAAGATCCACATGGGTGTGAATAGATCATTTAATCCAGAGCCAAGATGGTTGTTCTTACCTTTCGCCTCTCCGCACCTTTTTTTCAGATGTGCCTGGCGTTCCCCAGAAGCTCTCTAGCGGAGGAGTTGGCGATCAAACCAAGTGATTTCGACTACCTGAAAATCATTGGCAAAGGGAGCTTTGGGAAAGTCCTGCTGGCTCGTCACCGGGACAGCAACGAGTATTACGCCGTCAAGGTTCTACAGAAGAAAATCATCTTGAAGAAGAAAGAGGTGAGTCTTAACTGGTCTTTGCTATTAAAACACACAATCAATACTCCGAGCAAACTGCAAATAGCCACAAATACATACAACCACTCAGCTGCCCTGAGGTTTCTTTTGGACTACTGTCATCGTGAATGGTATGCTCTCTTCCTCTTCCTCCCTCATTCAGCAAAAGCATATCATGGCGGAGCGAAGTGTCCTGATGAAGAATATCAAACATCCTTTCCTGGTGGGGCTGCACTTTTCCTTCCAGACTACTGACAAACTCTACTTTGTCCTCGACTATGTGAATGGAGGAGAGTTGTTCTACCATCTACAGAGAGAGAGGGTGTTCCTAGAACCCAGAGCCAGGTTCTACGCTGCAGAGATCGCCAGTGCTCTGGGATACCTCCACTCCCTGCATATTGTTTACAGGTACAAACTAAGACGCTATCCTACACCACCCCCTGGTGGTGGCCATATGTAATAGCACATGCCCGGAAAAATAACACTCATAGTGTGTAGTCTGGTTTTTGCCCTAAAATGTGCACCCAAGGGGGTTCCCAGGACCGAGTTTGGGAAACCATGCTCTAGGTCTAGTGAATGTAGGACCAGTGGTGTAGTGGAAGGTAAACGCACGTAAACACCGTTTACCCACCTAAACCTTTTGTGCAAAAATGCATCGAAGGTATAGAAAGCGTTACGGCGATCATCGTTTACCCACTTTTTGTTTTGTTACCATTACATCACTAACCACGTTTCCCATCCACAGTTTGTATGTGAGTAAAGTCCTTCTGTAGAAAAAATGAAAGAAATAAAAACATTTTTTTCATCAGGACAGCATGGAAACAAGAAGTTTCGGTACAGTTTAACAAATGCCGAAAGATCATTTCGACGTGGTGGGATCTTTTTGTATCTGTAAAATGAATTATGTGAGAAATGGATGTGTAAACGCCTTAATGCGCAAATATTGATATAACATGCATCGTATCGATATGGTTTGTTGGTCCTAGTCCACTATGTCCGGGAAACCATGCTGTTTGGTAGGCTACAGATGAAATAAATTGAGATGAACTTCACGTGGTGAAAAGTGCACGGTGATCTTGATGCTCCTTTCCGATGCATATCGAGGGGATTATTCTGGTGACATGATGATCGATGCTTTACTGCTGTTTGACAAATATTTTAAGTCTTATCCCGTGCTTAATTTGTCAAATTGGGAAGAGCCGGAAGAGAAGGGTGACCTGGGAAACTGAAGTACCGGAACACATGAAAAGAAAAACAAATCACCTTTATAATAAGGCATTTAATTCATATCATCACATTTGCGTAGTGGCACTTACAAAAGTTGCATACAATGGGACATTTTGGTCTTTTTATAAACTCATTTAATGAAATTCTACGCCATTTTATATGACTGGAGATTTAGGAGTGATCTTTTTTAATGCCGCATTCAAAACTGGGAACTCGGAGCTGGGAAATAGCCTACTTCCGAGCGTTCCAGACAACTGGGTAAACTGAAGGGGGAAAAAAATGCTCTGACTTGGAAAATTGGTTTTGAACTGTCATCCAACTCGGAATTCCTAGTGGGGAACTGGCCTCTTTCTAGAGCTCCGACCTGAAGATCACTGACGTCATGATTCAACATGGTATTTTTTCGAGTTCCCTGTTGTCTTGAAAGCCCCATAATACAACACACTTGGTCAAATTGAGTGGATAATTTGACACTGACAAACTGAGATCAATGAAAACGACCTTGTATTGAACCCATCAATAGCCTAAGAGTGTGCAGACGTATTTTATGCTACAGTATGAGGAAATTATAGTCCTAAAAATGCTTTCCAGTTTTACTGACACACCCAATGATGAGCATGCAGCTCGCTGGTGATGGCGTTATGCGCTCGTGCCAAAGCCTCTCTCTTTTTAATTTGTAACACAATATTTGGATGTTGATGAAGTATTTTGGTATCCTACAGCTGACAGATCTGCCGCGTGTTCCCGACTGTAGGATATGCCTTGTTATTCGACTACACTCCACAGCTAGGCTATTTTTTTTTTTAAACAAACTATGTATCCTCTGTGGTAACATGTTTGGCTTTCTTGTGGTGTTGTAGGATATTCTGAATTATTTCATTTCTTTCTGAACAGACAGCAGTAATTTTGGCACTTAAATGTATTTCAATTTATCAGGTGTGTTGTAGCTCGTCCAGAACCTTGCGCGGCTATATAAGAAAATGCATTATGAAGCGTGTGGAGAATTAACGAAGAACTCGAATGAACATTGATTGTGTTTATAACTTTTACATTGCAAAAAAGTTAAAAAATTTCATCCAACGAGAGGTACCGCATCTGGTCAAATAGGTTCCGGAACGAAACAGTCCAAAACGGAGAGGTGCCGGATTCTGTTCCGGTAGGATCTGGCTAAAATGAAGCAATGCTCTTATCCATAATAATCATGTAGACTCGTCTACCCGAACTGTATCTCTGCCAGCTGTTGGCTAGAGCATACGTGCCAACAGTAGACACATTTGCTATTTAGCGATACATTGAACTTTAGATTTATATTCCGTACATGAAAACTTAATTGAAAAAGTACATGATGTGTGCGCTACGTCATCGCGCACTGATTTTTATCTGCATCAAGTCTGTTTGGTGGGAACACCGCTGGTGGGAGAATGCGCATGTTGTCTTTATGCAGATTTTAGAATATTCACATGAAAATCTGTCCATACAATTGGATGGAAACCTAGCTAGTGATAAAACGACTGAATGCTAAGGGATACTAGGACATTAATGTGACAAGAAAAATTTAAATATTGTATTTATCTGGGTGCCTGTTTCATAACCCTCTTCTCTTCCCCCTCACAGAGATCTGAAGCCTGAGAATATCCTGCTAGCCTCAACGGGACACATCGTCCTGACAGACTTTGGCCTCTGCAAAGAGGGCCTGGCACCCACTGGGACCACCACAACCTTCTGTGGAACGCCAGAGTACCTGGCCCCCGAGGTGCTGCAGAAGCAGGCGTACGACCGCACAGTGGACTGGTGGTGCCTGGGATCGGTGCTGTACGAGATGCTCTACGGACTGGTGAGTCATCCATATGCTTTTTCACAGATTTCTTTCATCATCTTTCAGTTTTCACAATGCATCTAAATGTGTTATTCAATATGGATTACATCCCAAATGGCACCCTATTCCCTATGTAGTGCACTTCTTTTGACTAGAGCCATATGGACCCTGGTCAAAAGTAGGGCACTATAAAGGGAATAGGGTGCCATTTGGGATAGATCATTTTTCACTATGTCAGTTCAATATAGAGAATGTAATTTATAAATCACAAGTACACTGACAATCATGGTGCCTGGTGTGTTAGGAGTTTGGCTAAGTAGCATGTACATATGTTTGCTCTTGGTCTCCCTCCATAGCCACCCTTCTACAGTCGTAACACAGCGGAGATGTACAACAATATCCTGAACAAGCCTCTGATACTGAAGCCCAACGTGTCCAACTCAGGCAGGGAACTGTTGGAGGGGCTCCTGCAAAAGGACCGCACCAAGAGGCTGGGAGTGAAAGATGATTTTGTAAGTATATATATATATATATATATATATCACAGGAGGTTGGTGCCATCTTAATTGGGGAGGACCGGCTCGTGGTAATGGCTGTAATGGCTGGAGCGAAATAGGTGGAATGGTATCAAATACATCAAACACATGGTTTCCATGGTTTCCAGGTGTTTGATGACATTCCATTTGCTCCGTTCCAGACATTATTAGGAGCCTGCTTCCCCTCAGCAGCCTAATATAGAATCAATGTACTATACAATGCATAAAACAACACTAACAAAGTGTCAGTAAGGTTGTTCTGTACTAGTGCTACTGTACTGTACCAGTGGGTTGACGTAGTGTTCCTATTCACCTGCAGATGGAGCTGAAGTGCCACACCTTCTTCTCACCCATCAACTGGGATGACCTGATGGCCAGGAAGATCACACCACCCTACATTCCCTCTGTGGTACGTACATGTATCAGAAGACTGTATACTGTAGATGGGGAAACTCCCTTTAGTCCACGCCTCCACCAATCCAATGCTTTTAGTTTGTGGAAAGTAGTGAACAAGTGCACACTTCAGGAGAAAGGAGACATTGACACTTACCTTTTATAATGTGTGAAATGTGAATTTGATGATTTGTGTTTCGGAGCCCGTCTCTAATACACTCCTCTGGTTGGTTGGCTTTCGCAGAGCGGGCCCACGGACCTCAGGCACTTTGACCCAGAGTTCACCCACCTCCCTGTGACCTCGTCGCTGTGCAACACGGACGGCCTGCTGGTGACCAGCAGCATCAAGGAGGCAGCTGGAGCCTTCCCAGGCTTCTCCTATGGACCCGCTGACGGCTTCATGTGAGGGACTCCTCTATCTTCATCACCTCTATTGATGATGAGAGGGGGATGGGAACAAATAGAGATACAGGCAAGAGACAGGCACCATGTACTGTATGAGTGGTGTGGGAGGTGTTCATGGTCTGTTAATAAGACTCCTGAACATGCCTGAGAGGAAAGGGGGGGAGGGGGGGGGGGGGGTCTACAACTCAATCTTCTGGGATTGTTGCATGAGAGGTGTGCATCACATGGGACTCCAATCTTCAATACCAATGACCCTACTTACCTGATGCAAAGTGTGCCAAGGTGGGACGTTGTTTCGTACTACAGGGAGAAAGGACGTTTCTCTCTAATCGCTGTGGACCACGACCACTGTCGGAAAGACAAGTGAAGTGGCAGTACCGCTTCCGACACGGCTAGGCTGCATCAAACACAGACTGGAGAGGGCCCTGCCTTCCTGATCATTCTGTATATATACTGAAGACTTACATGTCACAAGGCATTTGTTGTCGTTTGTTGTGTGAATGCTGGATTGCACTTGAGGCATTAAGGGTGATTGCATTGTTTAAGCATCCACTCTGTCTCATGTTCAGCTGCATATCTGTTCACCCTCAAAATCATACTATTGATCTGTTCACCCTCAATCATACTTATTGATCTGTTCACCCTCAAAATCATACTATTGATCTGTTCACCCTCAAAATCATACTATTGATCTGTTCACCCTCAAAATCATACTTATTGATCTGTTCACCCTCAAAATTATACTATTGATCTGTTCACCCTCAAAATCACACTTATTGATCTGTTCACCCTCAAAATTATACTATTGATCTGTTCCTGTTCACCCTCAAAATCATACTTATTGATCTGTTCACCCTCAAAATTATACTATTGATCTGTTCTTGTTCACCCTCAAAATCATACTATTGATCTGTTCACCCTCAAAATCACACTTATTGATCTGTTCACCCTCAAAATCATACTTATTGATCTGTTCACCCTCAAAATTATACTATTGATCTGTTCCTGTTCACCCTCAAAATCACACTTATTGATCTGTTCACCCTCAAAATTATACTATTGATCTGTTCCTGTTCACCCTCAAAATCATACTTATTGATCTGTTCACCCTCAATTATACTTATTGATCTGTTCACCCTCAAAATCACACTTATTGATCTGTTCACCCTCAAAATCATACTTATTGATCTGTTCCTTTTCACCCTCAAAATCATACTATTGATCTGTTCACCCTCAAAATCATACTTATTGATCTGTTCCTTTTCACCCTCAAAATCATACTTATTGATCTGTTCCTTTTCACCCTCAAAATCATACTTATTGATCTGTTCCTTTTCACCTCAAAATCATACTTATTGATCTGTTCCTTTTCACCCTCAAAATCATACTATTGATCTGTTCACCCTCAAAATCACAATAGTAACATCTGTTCACCCTCAAAATCACAATAGTAACATCTGTTCACCCTCAAAATCACAATAGTAACATCTGTTCACCCTCAAAATCACAATAGTAACATCTGTTCACCCTCAAAATCACAACAGTAACATCTGTTCACCATCAAAATATATTAACTAAACAAGTAGGAAAACACCAGTTTGTTTTGGATCAAATAAGGTATCATTGTACCGTCTGAACTTAATTCTGCTGGTCACCACTTTTTCTCCACATGCAGACAATGTTGGAAGCCAAAAAATTACAATGTATAGAAAGCAGACACAAAATATTGTATTTTACAAGAAATCTGCAATATTATTTCATGTTATATTATCTGTATCTGACCAAAAAGTCCATTGGTTTTCCATTTCCAGGTACTGTTCATCTTACAGTCAGAGTAATCACAAAGTAGTCTTTTAAAAACACTTCCCCCCCCCCCCCCACTTGACTCCTTAACAGAAAGCAAATATAAATATATTACCAAGCTCTAAATATGTAAAACTATTTATACATCTAAAAATAAATGTACTCCCTAAGTGGGGAAAAATGTATTATTTTCTAACCTTTGTTCTTCTCATGCCTGCACTTTTACACATTTACGCTCCTAAGACTGTGTTGACAAGCTGTTTGTAGACGTAATATATTTGTGTCATAAATACAGAAGATGGGGTAATCAATATTAGGTCTTCTGCTGTAAGAGCACATATCAATCATTGTTATTCTTGTGAGTGAAAGTGATTGCTGTTTTGCTGGCAAAACACTAGAGAATCCATTAGATTGTTATGTATAACCATTTGCATCGTGTACAGAACTCCAGCTAGACTGATAGAAAGGAACTGTTGAATGTCTGTCATTTTGTAAAGTGTGCCTGTCTGTCTCAGTCGTGTTAGGATAGGAAGTCCTGGTCTAGATCAGTGTTTTCCAAACTCAGTCCTGATTCCCCCCCCCCCACAGGTGCACGTTTTGGTTTTTGCTCTAGAACTACACAGCTGATTTAAAATAACCAACTCATCAAGCTTTGATGATTAGAATCCGCTGTGTAGTGCTAGGGCAAAAACCTGGTTGGGTGGGGGGGGGGGGGGACCCTGGTCAAAGACAACAACCTGAAAAGTTGTGCTGCTGCAATGTTGAGAGCTTAGACTGAAATTACTCTTCGTAGATAGTGCTACAGCCATTCATTTACTGATGGCCATGAATAGTGTAATAAAAATCACAGGCTTTCTCTATGTATATGTCATGACACATAGTGTACCGTATGTTTAAAGACCAGAGGACAAATTCCTAGAATTGATCAATTAAATAATGAATTGTAATCTCTTTTCAAAATGGTAAATAAAATGTATTGACAATTCAAATGGAATGTATTAACCAAGTGTTTTTCTGGAGGCCAGTTTGATATTGAATCAAGGAGTTACAAGAAGATATATATTTAGAAAATGTGTGAAATGATGAGCCTTGGTAAGTAGTAGGCTAAAATAGTAGTCCATTTGACCTGACTAAGTACCATTCTTAGGAAAAATGTTTTTTTAAATGTTCCGGTACATTTTGATTATTGGTGCTGCTCTTTTGGAAAAATAGGCTACATTCAATTATTATATTCCATATAATTTCATAAACATGTTTTAATGTAGAAACAAGTTCAGTGGTAAATTCAGGACATCAGCATCAAATAGAGATCACAACAGAGCCTCTACTTCAAAGGGGTTCCCAAACTTTCCTTTACATGACCCCCAAATTTCTGTTACATTTTAGAATGTAGTCTAGACCAGAGAAATTTATAAAAATTGACAAAACTTAAAAATGTATAGCTCTGAGCCCGGTTCTCCCAAAAGCATCTTAATAAGGCCAGGCAAGTTCATTTATGGAACCCGGGCCCCGGTCTAGATTGAATCCTCAGGGTGAACCACACGCGTGCGTACGGCGTGCCATAAACAGTAAACACTTCCTGCCAAATAGTGGTCCCTAACAACAGACAAAGCGGTGTGGAATCAATACGAAGCCATTCAACAACAACAACAAAAAAACACATTACCCCAATGGTAAGGTACATTTGACTAACTCTAATCATATACCTAGCTATATAGTCTACATCTATGTTGGTGAATTTTTTTGAAACTTTGGAAGTGAAGTTCCAACACTCAGTTGGCTAGCTAGCCAGCTAACGTAGCTAAAAACAATACGCGAACTAGCTAACACTTTCTAACCAACTCCTAGCAATAGCCCCGGAAACTTACCTGGGTTATTGCAATTTAAATGCAGATTTAAATATCTCCAATTATATTTATAACGTTTCAATGCCTCTTTGTTTTCATTTAGCTAAACGAGAAGCCACCTAACGTAGCTAAATAGTAATTTGTCTCTTATTTGCTAACTGGACCTCCCTTTCGGGAAGCTAGCGTGACATCGCTAGCACCTTTTATTTCATGAAAATAACTGTTTTAGCTATGTGGAACCGGATGATTTTACATTCAGTGTTGTTGCTAATGTGTGTAACGTTAGGTAACTTAGCACACACACACTTCTGTTTTGGCCATGCGTGCTAAATGATCTATGTCAAAGCACCCCGGCTAATTATTATAGAATGGAACTTGGATTTGCTGTGTTCTGTGTCACTTTTATGGGCATGTCGCAGCAGTGTGTAGGAAGAGAGATTCCAAGTATGCAGGAGGACATGGGACAAAGCAATGTGTAGTTACGGTGGAAAAAGTAGTCAACTGTAGGGTTGCCATTTAGTTGGGAGCCGGAGGTGTCCGGTGCGAGAGAGGCAGGTTGAGGTGGCCAGGGTAAGAGTAGTGCAGAATATGTACAGGATGCTGAGGCATAGGGTGGATCAAGAGTGAAGGTGAATAGAAGGATAGGCCAATGTGTTTAGGGTTAGTACCCACAAATGGGCAACCCTACCTGAGAGGACCGGACACTACCACTTAACACACCCTGTAACTATTCTGAAGTTAAACCTCGTACCCCCACATCTATTTCTGTGACTTATGTTCCATCTCTGCGGTACAGTTGATAACCATTGCTATGAATGCTAAGAAGCCAACCTTAATGAAACATACATTATCACTCATTCGCTTATCCTTATATATATATATATATATATATATATATATGTGTGTGTGTGTATGTATGTGTGTACCAGTCAAAAGTTTGGACACACCTACTCATTCCAGGGTTTCTTTATTTTTACTATTTTCTACATTGTAGAATAGTGAAGACATCAAAACTATGAAATAACACATATGGAATCATGTAGTAACCCCAAAAGGGTTAAATAAAAATATTTTATCTGAGATTCTTCAAAGTAGCCACCCTCTCTGCCTTGATGACAGCTTTGCACGCGCTTGGCATTCTCTCAACCAGCTTCATGAGGTAGTCACCTGGAATGCATTTCAATGAACAGGTGTGCCTTGTTAAGTTGATTTGTGGAATTTCTTTCCTTCTTAATGCGTTTGAGCCAATCAGTTGTGTTGTGACAAGGTAGGGATGGTATACAGAAGATAGCCCTATTTGGTAAAAGACCAAGTCCATATTAGGGCAAGAACAGCTCAAATAATCAAAGAGAAACGACAGTCCATCATTACTTTATTAAGACATGAAGGTCAGTCAATACGGACAATTAAGAACGTTAAAAGTTTCTTCTAGTACAGTTGCAAAAACCATCACGCATAATGATGAAACTGGCTCTCATGAGGACCGCCACAGGAATGGAAGACCCAGAGTTTCCTCTGCTGCAGAGGATAAGTGCATTAGAGTTACCAGCCTCAGAAATTGCAGCCCAAATAAATGCTTCAGAGTTCAAGTAACAGACACATCTGTTCAGAGGAGACTGCTTTAATCTGCTTTAATCAGGCCTTCATGGTCTAATTCCTGCAAAGAAACCACTACTAAAGGACACCGATAAGAAGAAGAGACTTGCTTACGCCAAGAAACGAGCAAAGAAAATTTGTCCTTTGGTCTGGAGTCCAAATTGGAGATTTTTGTTTCCAACCGCCGTGTCTGCGACGCTGTGTGGGTGAACGGATTATCGCTGTATGTGTATTTGCCACCGTAAAGCATGGAGGAGGAGGTGTTATGGTGTGGGGGTGCTTTGCTGGTGACATTGTCTGTGATTTGTTTAGAATTCAAGGCACACTTAACCAGCATGGCTACCACAGCATTCTGCAGCGATACGCCGTCCCATCTGGTTTGCGCTTAGTGGGACTATCATTTGTTTTTCAACAGGACAATGACCCAACACACCTCCAGCCTGTGTAAGGGCTATTTTACCAAGAAGGAGAGTGATGGAGTGCCCCATCAGATGACCTGGTCTCCACAATCCCCTGATTTCAACCAAATTGAGATGGTTTGGGATGAGTCCGACCGCAGAGTGAACAAGTGCTCAGCATGTGTGGGAACTCCTTCAACTGTTGGAAAAAATATTCCAGGTGAAGCTGGTTGAGAGAATGCCAAGAGTGTGCAAAGCTGTTATCAAGGCAAAGGGTGGCTATTTGAAGAATCTAAAATATATAAAACATATTTTTGATTTGTTTAACACTTCTTTGGTTACTGCATGATTCCACATGTGTTATTTCATAGTTTTGTTGTCTTCAATATTATTTTACAATGTAGAAAATAGTAAAACAATTAAATGGTATGAAATAGTATCTTCTCCCCCTGTTGTCCACAAAGTGACAGGCAATTTTTATGTTTTTTTTTTTTGACGTTAGGAATTTCTCTAGTGAAGGTTCTGAGAACTGGCTACATCATAGCGTAATATCAGGGAATCACTGAGCACAGCAAGTTCCAGGTTACCTACATAACAGCAGGTGCCGGATTAGGTGGAGCTTACGTATGGTTTTCAAGACAGAGATGGTATTGGATTCACAATAGTCTCACGAGCCAGATCTTAACGGCGTATTAGGCTAGAGGCCAGATTCACAATAGGCCTAAATTCAATAGAAAATACCCAGGTCAGGTCCATTTGCAAACCTTTAAACCATCTTATTTTAAATTCCTATGTAAAAAAAAATATATATATAATCTATCAGTGTTGCACTGCACTGCAGATGACGGGAATGTGCAGGCACAAATCACAACTTTGAATGTCTCAGAGAATGGACCTTTTTCAGAGAATTCATCTTTTAATCTGTATATAGTACCCCCTTTTTTGGTGGGGGCTTCTAAATATTGTCATGTTGGAGACATAGGAGGCATTATGGATGTTACATCACAACACTTTTGTTGTCATTTACAATGTTTTTAAAACGTTTGCAGAAGGCATAGTATCTAATAGGGTGTTTCCTTATATATATATATATATATATCAGTCACTTAACCAAATACATTTGAAATGTACATACACCTCAGCCAAATACAGTTGAACAAAGTTTTTAACAATTCCTGACATTTAATCCTGGTTAAGAGTCCCTGTCTTAGGTCAGTTAGGATCACCACTTTAAGGTAAGAATGTGAAATGTCAGAATAATAGTAGAGATAATTATTTATTTCAGCTTTTATTCCTTTCATCACATTCCCAGTGGGTCAGAAGTTTACATACTCAATTAGTATTTGGTAGCTTAGCCTTTACATTTTTTAACTTGGGTCAAATGTTTCGGGTTGCCTTCCACAAGCTTCCCACAATACGTTGAGTGAATTTTGTCCCATTTCTCCTGACAGAGCTGGTGTAACTGGGTCAGGTTTGTAGGCCTCCTTGCTCATACACACTCTTTCAGTTCTGCCCACAAATGTTATATGGGATTGAGGTCTTTGAGGGCTTTGTGATGGCCACTCCAATACCTTGACTTTGTTGTCCTTAAGCCCTTTTGCCACAACTTTGGAAGTATGCTTGGGGTCATTGTCCATTTGGAAGACCCATTTGCGACCAAGCTTCAACTTCCTGATTGATGTCTTGTGATGTTGCTTCAATATATCCACATAAGTTTCGTTCCTCATGATCCCATCTATTTTGCGAAGTGCACCGATTTCAAGTTTTTATAACAATCAGTGATCAGCATTTTTGAACACCGATCATGGCCGATTACATGCACTCCACGAGGAGACTGCGTGGCAGGCTGACTACCTGTTATGCGAGTAAAGCAAGGAGCCAAGATAAGGTGCTAGCTAGCATTAAACTTATCTTATTAAAAAAAATCTATCTTCACATAATCACTAGTTAACTACACATGGTTGATGATAGTACTAGTTTATCTAGCTTGTCCTGCGTTGCATATAATCGATGCGGTGCCTGTTAATTTATCATTGAATCACAGCCTACTTTGCTCGTTGTGATTTAACGAGTGCATTCGCAAAAAAAGCACCTTTCTTAAAATCAATACCCAAGTACAATGGGGCAAAAAAGTATTTAGTCAGCCACCAATTGTGCAAGTTCTCCCACTTAAAAAGATGAGAGAGGCCTGTAATTTTCATCATAGGTACACTTCAACTATGACAGACAAAATGAGGGGGGAGAAAATCCAGAAAAACAACACATTGTATGATTTTTAATGAATTTATTTGCAAATTATGGTGGAAAATAAGTATTTGGTCACTATGAATCACTATGAATTAACACATGGAATCATGTAGTAACCAAAAACAAATCAAATCAAAATATATTTTATTATGCTCAGTTTGGCCGTGAGGCCAGATCTAGGGAGAGCACCTCACATTAAGCATCTCCAATCCAAAATAAAATCTAGAATCAGCTTCCTATTTTACAACACTCCTTCACTCATGCTGCCAAACATACCCTCGTAAAACTGACTATCCTACAGATCCTTGACCTAGCCTCCAACACTCTACTCAGCAAATTACAGTGCCATCCGTTTTGTCACCAAAGCCCCATATTCTACCCACCACTGTACGCTCTCGTTGGCTGGGCCCTCGCTACATATTCGTCGCCAAACCCACTGGCTCCAAGTCATCTATACGTTTTTGCTATGTAAAGCCTCGCCTTATTTCAGCTCACTGGTCACCACAGCAGCGCCCACCCGTAGCACATGCTCCGTCCAGCAGATATATCTCACTGGTCATTCCCAAAGCCAACACCTCCCTTGACCGCCTTTCCTTCCAGTTACCTGCTGCCAATGACTGGAACGAATTGCAAAAATCACTGAAGCTGGAGACTTATCTCCCTTGCTAACTTGAAGCATAAGCTGTCAGAGCAGCTTACCGATCACTGTACCTGTACACAGCCCATCTGTAAATAGCACACCCAACTACCTCATCCCCATATTGTTATTATCATTATATTTTTTTATTTTGCACCCCAGTATCTCTAGATGCACATCATCATCTGCACATCTAGCACTAAATTGCTAAATTGTAATTATTTTGCCGCTATGGCCTATTTATTTCCTTACCTCCCTAATCTTACTACATTTACACACACTGTACATAGATTTTTCTATTGTGTTATTGACTGTACATTTGTTTATTCCATGTGTAACTCTGTTGTTTTTGTCGCACTGCTTTGCTTTATCTTGGCCAGGTCGCAGTTGTAAATGAGAACTTATATATATATTTGTAAATTAAAGAGTCTTGATGGTTCCAAACTCTTCCCATTTAAGAATGATGTAGGCCACTGTGTTCTTGGGGACCTTCAACGCTGCGGAAATGTTTTGGTACCCTTCCCCAGATCTGTGCCTCGGCACTATCCTGTCTCTGAGCTCTATGGACAATTCCTTTGACTTCATTGCTTGTTTTTTTTGCTCTGATATGCCTTATCAACTGTGGGACCTTATATAGACAGGTGTGTGCCTTTCCAAATCATATCCAATCAATTGAATTTACCACAGGTGGACTCCCAATCAAGTTGTAGAAACATCTCAAGGATGATCAATGGAAACAGGATGCACCTGAGCTCAATTTCGAGTCTCATAGGTTCTGAATACTTATGTAAAATAAGGTATTTCTGATTTTTATTACATTTGCTAACATCTTTTAACCTGTTTTCGCTTTGTCATAATGGGGTATTGTATGTAGATTGAGGGAAAACAATTATTTAATACATATTAGAATAAGGCTGTAGTATAATAAAACGTGTTGGGGAAAAAGTCAAGGTGTCTGAATACTTTCCCGAATGCACTGTAAACGTACTGTTGGTGGCTGAAAATGAGGTTAGATCTTATCCAGCAGACCACCTATTGATACGACAGCTTGCACCTGAACACCTAATGCCTCTGATATAATCCACAGAGAATACATTTCCCTAAATGTAGGCTAGGTCACATGTAAGGAGGCACACTCCCCTTAATCCACTCAACTGTAAACATTGGAGTGGTGGGGGTCACGGTGCAACGTCAGTGCTGCACGTGTCTCACCTGTCTCGCCTGCCCTCCCGTGCTGGTGATTAGACAAACTGTGCCCCACAAACCCCCCCCCCCAGTGGGGCGATATCGCGCCACTGTTGATCAAATCCTACGATAGTAAGGAGGGCGGGGGTTGAACCGGAGATGTGTCAGGGGAGGATGGTGGGGGGGAAGGGATCATGGCTGGTCAAAAGGGAGGCTACTTAAAGCACTGGTCCTGTCCACTCACTCTGTACATACTGTGTTTTTGTCTGTCTGTCTGTATGCGTTTGTGTGAAGCAGTGTCCAGGCAGCCTCCCCAAGAAGTAGAGAGTAGAGACATGTCAGGAGGAAGTGGCTCAGCGCATATGGACGACTCGCAGGACCTGCCTGACTTGCCGGTGAGTTCACACTTCACCCTGACATTTACCTTACCATCACCTCACACCTTTACATACACTAATGTTTACACCAGTGGCGGTTGGTGACGTTTTAAGATGAGGGAGGATGCAATTTTTTGTTATTTTTTGATGAGCATGACCTTATCTATTACAGCGTATTGGATGACTGTTATTTATATTCCATTCACCCAGTTCAATGTAACAGCGATAGGTTTAGATTACTGCATGATACTCTAATTATCACTATACCCATCATGAGGATGCTACAACCTAGCGTATGAATGAGAGTTTGCAACGTAGGTGCACACAGATTGACGGAAATTATAGCGTAATCAAGGTGACAGAGAGTGACACATTAATTACCGTCTCGCACACTCTTGCCTGAATGTAGCTGATCTAGGTTGTAATCATGAGTCCAACAGTTGCAAAATTAGAGTTTCTATTGGACATGTTCAGGTATGTTTATCCCCGTTTCATTTGCTTCAGTTTAATAATTGTTTTTCAACAGAACAGGCGGAATGACTACATCCCTGATCACACGCAATCACAGTTCACTTTATTTTTTATTAAAAAAATTTTTTTAACCTTTATTTAACTTGGCAAGTCAGTTAAGAACAAATTCTTATTTACAATGACGGCCTACACCTGCCAAACCCGGACGACGCTGGGCCAATTGTGCCCCGCCCCAGGGGACTCCCAATCACGGCCGGTTATGATACAGCCTGTGATACAACTTTCATAGCAGCCACATTCATTTTGCACCTTGTATAATTCCTTCTCGCAGCTACACACTCTCCTCCTCTCACCTTTTCCCTTTGCTTGTGGACTTCAGTGCACAACACATCAGCTGTCTGTGACCAGGCGAAAAACAACTTTCCAAGGCATACCTTTATATCATAACCACTAACCGCTACACACAGCTTACATCATTATCACCATATCAACTAACGTCATAGTCAACATAGCTACTAGAACTAATGCGTTATTAAACCCGCTACAATCATGCAGTACAGTGTACAGTCAGCAAGCAGTTTAGCAGTTACACCGGCGGCCCAAGGTGGCAATAAATTAATAAAAACCAAAAGCTTACCTTGACTTGTAAGAGTTTCAGTGTTGGATAGCCATAGCCAGCTAACTAACACAGCTAACTAACATAGCATCTCTATTTGAGCCGGGTGTTTGAGTAGGCTAAACTAGCTAGCTTCATTTGCTAGCAAAGTGAAACGAATACAACAAAATACAGCTAGCTTGCTCTCTCCTGCTTCTCCTTAATTTGTAAATAAATAAATACTATTGTCTTTCTCTTTCAGACAACTACTCACATTTTATGCAGTGCTAGCTAGCTGTAGCTTATGCTTTCAGTACTAAATTCATTTTCTGATCCTTTGATTTGGGTGGACAACATGTCAGTTCATGCTGCAAGAGCTCTGATAGGTTGGAGGATGTCTTCTGGAAGTTGTCATAATTACTATGGAAGTCTATGGAAGGGGCTGAGAACCATGAGACTCCTAGGTTATGTATTGAAGTCGGAAGCTAGCTGTCCTCCGGCTACACAATGGTGCTACCCAATGGTGCTGTTGTGGCTACTGTAGACCTTTTTAATTAGACCTTATTAATTATTTGGTGATGTGAATATATTTTGTATAGTTTTATCTGAAAAGGATAACTACTTTTGTTTTGACTTTTTTATTTTTATGAAATTCACTGAGGAGGATGGTCCTCCCCTTCCTCCTCTGAGGAGCCTCCACTAGTTGACACCAACTGACTGTCCTCGTTTGTGGGTCATTCCACGAAATGAGTGCCTTTTGCGTCCATTTGATATTTTTTAAGTAGAAATTGTGCACACATTTTAAATCTTAAAAGCCTCATTAAATTAAATGTCCTTTTAATATCACAAATATAATAAATCTGATTTTATTTTTAAAAATTAAAATTCTGCTTGTCTATGATGATTTTGACCCACCTAATCGCACCATTTCTCCCATGTTTTCACAAATCATTGTAAAACCCTAGTTAATTTTTTTGCTTTGATAGTAATTTCTGAAATGTATTGTTTATTTAATGTGGTTAGTGATTGATTCATTGTAACGTAAAAAAAAATATATATATATATATATGGTGAAAATGTCACTTGAAACTACTCTAAAGAAACACGAAACATCTAATATGGTCTTTGAACAGAAGCACAATACAACGAATAGTCAGATAAAGATCAGATAAAGATCAGATAAAGATCAGATAAAGAGCTGGTTTTACTCTTCTTTTTCTCTGGTGTTTGTGGTGGAAAATTGAGCTGGTCGAGCATAACGTGTCAACTCAGTTACCCATAGACCGGCTAGAAATGTTTTTACCATTTTACCATTTTTTTGTTGTAAAGCGTGCATTCAATTGCCCCTCCCTGATGCACACAACAAGCTTCTATTTCCCCTTGTCACATGAGGCTTAATGGATGATTTAAGATGAAATCGTCAACCCTGTTACGGTCTTCTGTGTTTTATTTAGCACTTGATAGGCAGTTACTATAGTATTTCAACAACAAAAACGTGTTTAACCTCTTGAGATGGGACAACATTGTTTATTAAGTTGAATGTGCTCTTTGACAGAATATTAAAATGAGGTGAAATAAAAAATTCACTAAATTAACTGCTCAAAAAGGCACCTAATTGGTGGAATGATACTTGTAAGTGTTTGGAGACGAAAAGAAGAGCTGACGTCATTGATGTAAACCTATGTGTTCGACTTTTACAGACCAAGAAGGCCAGACATGAGCTGGACGTTGGACTGAACCAAGAGCCAAGGTCAGTTTTTAATTTGTTTATTTTCTAATCTTCAATGTTTTTTTAAAATGGAAAGTCACTCGGAATGAATAAGATGCATGTTCTGATGTGACTTACAGGAGCAGACGTTTGACAGCGTCAGTCCGCTTTGTCACTCACACACTAGAATATTCTTGAGTGATTGTTTTTTTTCGTATTGTGGCTGTTAGTGGTCTTTTTCAAAGATTCTCCCGTTGAGGGCTAGACCGATAAGTGCGGATTGTTGAATAGTTTGATGGTCCGTTTTGATTGGACTCTCATTGCCACAGGTAATGCTGACCAGAGTATGTGAGCGGTGCTGGAGCGCAGCGAGACCAATTTGACTGAAGTGCGGAGCGAGATATCCAAAGGCTGGAGCGCATCAGCCTTCTCGCCTGCTCCAGTAGCGCTCACCTCACGAGCTCAGGGCATGCCCGGCCCAGCAGTTTCATAAAGAAACTGATAAAACACACAGGTGCTAAAACAAGGTGACTTACAAAGATGAGAACCAAGAGAGGGAGTGCAGTGATGTATTATCCACAACTAAAGAATCATTGTAGAATCTGAAAAGACACATATCCCCAAAGCATGATGGTGTACTTACTACGTGCACATGCTAAAAGAAAGGAACGAAGTTTGTAGATAATTAAGTGTGTCATTGTAGCAAAGTATTTATAAACAAAAAAAATCAGATCTCAGAATTGTTGTTTTACTATCTATATACAATAGGCCATAATTAATTTTGGCCCAATAGGCCTGGCATATTCCAACTTTTAAAGTGCTTTCCATTATAATAGGGTTATTTTGTGTGAAAACCTCTGCATTTCTGCCCAGCCTGGCAAGAGTGGCCAAAAGTGTGTTGAGCATCCCCAGTGACTGCAAGCGCGGAGGACATTCTCCACTGCTGTCTTGACTCCAGGCACAATCGCATGAGCCTGAAGCCACAGACTGGACAAACTCGTGTTTCTAGAAATTAATTCAAAGGCACTGTAGACAGAGCCAAATAAGATGGGTTTTTTCCATGTAATTTGTATTTAATTCAGCCTACAGTACCAAAAATTTGGACACCTACTCATTCATGGGTTTTTCTTTATTTTTACTATTTTATACATTGTAGAATAATTGTGAAGACATCAAAACTATGAAATAACACATATGGAATCATGTAGTAACCAAAAAAGTGTTAAACAAATCAAAATATACTTTTCCTTAACTGGTTTGGTTAAGGTCAGGTGATTGTGGAGGCCAGGTTATCTAATGCAGCCCTCCATCCCTTTCCTTGGTCAAATAGCCCTTACACAGCCTGGAGGTGTGTTGGGTCATTGTCCTGTTGGAAAAACAAATTATAGTCCCACTAAGTGCAAACAAGATGGGATGGCGTATCGCTGCAGAATGCTGTGGTATCCATGCTGGTTAAAAGTGTGCTTTGAATTGTAAATAAATCACTGACAGTGTCACCAGCAAAGCACCATCACACCTCCTCCTCCATGCTTCACGGTGGGGACCACACATGCAGAGATCATCCGTTCACCTACTCTCTATTTCTCAAAGACACGGCGGTTGGAACCAAAAATCTCTAATTTGGACTCATCCAATCAAAGGACATATGTTTTGGGGTTTCTTTGCAGCAATTCAACCACAAAGGCCTGATTCATGCAGTCTCCTCTGAACAGTTGATGTTGAGATGTGTCTGTTACTTTTATTTGGGCTGCAATTTCTAAGGCTGGTAACTCTAATGAACGTATCCTCTGCAGCAGAGGTAACTCTGGGTCTTCCTCTCCTGTGGCGGTCCTCATGAGAGACAGTTAACTCTAATGAACGTATCCTCTGCAGCAGAGGTAACTCTGGGTCTTCGTCTCATGTGGCGGTCCTCATGAGAGACAGTTAACTCTAATGAATGTATCCTCTGCAGCAGAGGTAACTCTGGGTCTTCCTCTCATGTGGCGGTCCTCATGAGAGACAGTTAACTCTAATGAATGTATCCTCTGCAGCAGAGGTAACTCTGGGTCTTCCTTTCCTGTGGTGGTCCTCATGAGAGACAGTTAACTCTAATGAATGTATCCTCTGCAGCAAAGGTAACTCTGGGTCTTCCTTTCCTGTGGTGGTCCTCATGAGAGCCAGTTTCATCATAACAGCTTGATGGTTTTTGCGACAGTACTTTAAGGAACTTTCAAAGTACCCAACTTTTTCTGCATTGACTTTTTCTTCATGTCTTAAAGTAATGATGGACCGTCGTTTGTCTTTGCTTATTTTAGCTGTTCTTGCCATAAATATGGACTTGGTCTTTTACCAAATAGGGCCATCTTCTCTATACCAGCCCTAACTTTTCACAACACAAATGATTGGCTCAAATGCATTAAGAAGGAAAGAAATTGCACAAATGAACTTTTAACAAGGCACACCTGTTAATTGATATGCATTCCAGGTGACTACCTCTTGAAGCTGGTTGAGAGAATGCCAGGAGTGTGCAAAGCTGTCATCAAGGCAAAGTGTGGCTACTTTGAAGAATCTCAAATATAAAATATATTTTTATTTGTTTAACACTTCTTTGGTTACTACATGATTCCATATGTGTTATTTCATAGTCCTGATGTCTTCACTGTTATTCTACAATGTAGAACAAAGTAAAAAATAAAGAAAAACTCTGAAATGCATAGGTGTCCAAACTTATATAGACTAAAATTAAATGTTTTAAGTGCTGAGAGCTTTATGTCCCTACCAGCCTATTGTGTTGCACTCACAAATGCTTCAAAATGTATTTCTTTGTAGGCTACAGCTGTGAAATTACAGCCTAAATAATAAATTGTAGTTCCTACCTCTGTCTGCCTGCCTGCCTGCCTGCCTGCCTGCCTGCCTATTTAGAGTGTTTATATATGCTGTTTAATATGACATGTAGCCCATTTAAAATGGTGAGCTTCTTACATTCACATTTTTTCATGTTTATTCAAATACTTTTCATTCAAATCATATAGTTTGGTTTCAATACGAAATGGTAGGTCCAGGTAGTCACAACAATATATGGATTGTTGGTTTAAATAGTGATTTTAGAATGAATGGAGTGAATTTGGAGCGTCAGTTTTGATTTATTTGTATTTTTTCCCTGTTGACTGCAGGGCAGTTTTTTTTTTTTGCGGAGCAGTTGAAAAGGACGCTCACATATTCTGGTGCTGACTGTGCTGTGGGTAGGAAATAGGCTGTGATATTTGGTACATGGATGTCTGTGTTTTTTTTTAGGGGACTACGTGATGACCGGATCCCTCCTCCTCTCTTCGGCTCAGGAGATCAGGACAATTCATACTCTACGTTGTCTAATGCCCAGCTTGATGGAGGTGAGTGGCTTCTAAGAGGTGATGTCTATCTATTGGGGTGTGAAGATCAGATGGAATCATACTGTCTGTTGAATAGACAACATCAGTGGTGGTTCATTGGTACAGATGGTTGACTGTTGGTTCAGTCTGGTTCAGAGGAGTGAGGCCTTGGGCTTGTGACGAGTTCATAACACACACACACACACACACACACACACACACACACACACACACACACACACCGGTACGAGCAACACACACACACCGGTACAAGCAACACACTACACACACACACACACCGTTACGATCAACACACACTACACACACACACCGTTACGAGCAACACACACTACACACACACACACCGTTACGAGCAACACACACTACACACACACACACCGTACAAGCAACACACCCTACACACGTACGAACACCACACCCTACACACACACACATCGATACGATCAACACACTCCTTGGGTCTACACTCCCTTTTCATTTGTCATAATGAGAGCATGTTTTGTAAAAAAATATATATTAAATTAAGCTTAGCTACCGTTGTTCTTTTTTTCCCCAGCGGTGGCCAGCAGAGCGCTCACCACAACAACAGCCTCTGAATATAACTCCCATATCTACCAAGGAAGCAGGTGAATATCCTCTGCTGTGATTGGTTATTCAGTGTTTCCTGGTCCTGCGGAGCCAAATGGGTGCACAAGTTTTGTAATATCACTAACACGCCTGAAAATCTAAGGCGTGATGATGAGTTGTTTTGTTGAGCCAAGTGTGATAGTGCTAAGACAAAAACCAAAATGTGCCCCCCTTTGGGTCCCCGGGACCCAGATTGGGAAACACCTTGTATGTTGGGACTTGCATGCCTGTTCAAATAAAACTTTATTGTTCCCGCAGGGAAATGCATGGTGCAGCCAGATGTAATCGGTGTTATGATGATTCTAGTTCTACTGTATAAATGCTAATGCTAATTTTTATTGAGCATAGCTGTTCAGGACCCATGTTGCCCTACCAAGTTAAAAAGCAGTAACTGCTCATAGCGTGGAACTGAGAAAAAATTGTTTTTATTTACCTTGGTTTTCACAGTAACTTTATACAGTTACTGCTAACATGACCCCCATTTTCTCCAGAACACAATAGAAGCAGGATACTTGTCCACATGATTAAGCATGTATTTAATGTAGAAAAATAATGACTTTTTTTTTTTTTGCCAAATTAGCAGTTACTGCCTTTTTGCTTGGTAGGGTAGCATATGTATCAAGTGTTTCAGAGTGAGGTGTGCTGATCTAGAATCAGGTCCAACCTGCGTAATAATGTGATTCTATGTGATCAACAAGGCAAAACTGATCTTAAATCAGGGCTCCTAATTTGAGACTCTTGAGAAATGCGTGCCTAGTTCTCCGTTGCATGCTATTGGGTAGAACTTTATTGCAAAATTCTGATAACTTCCCCAAAATGTCCAAGTTTTTCCTCCCCCCCAAAAAATCCCTGTTGGAAGATTTAGGAAGGAATAAGCAGGATAAATAAATAAAATATTTGGGGAAGGTTCCAGAATTTTGCAACCTTACTTCAGTATGTCTGTGCATCTCTCCCCGTCTATCCCACAGACCAGCAGTCACAGCCTACACCACCAGCCAGGGTGCCTTTCCTCCTCTGGCCCAGGCCACAGTCTACACTGCCTTCCCTCAGGCAGGACAGACCCAGGCTACAGTCTACACTGCCTTCCCTCAGGCAGGACAGACCCAGGCTACAGTCTACACTGCCTTCCCCCAAGCAGGACAGACCTACGGCCTCCCACCATTTGGTCAGTCCCTCCACGCTGCTCTAAGTCTTCTAATATAGTGTAAAGCAGGAATGGGGGGGGGGGGGGGGGGGGCTTTTTTTTTTTTTATAGGCCTGCAGATTTAGGAGCTCAGTCGGGGGTTAGAATAGTAGAATAGACATGGTGCAATATGGAAACATGGTTGTGCATCTTATGTTAGTCACTGACACACTCAATTAGCCCATGTCAGCTAAAACATTTTTGACTGCTAAGTTAGTCTAGCGAGTTAGTCGCTCTCACTCAGATATCGTATTTAAAAACTGTAAACATTTCTCTCCACCTTTTATAGTAAAATGTGTAGAATTGCAGAAAATTCGTTATAAAATCGCAAAATCTTCTCTCCGCCCCATGGCAAAATGTGTAGAATTGCAGGAGATGAA
The DNA here is from genome assembly GCF_045791955.1 of Oncorhynchus clarkii lewisi. Classification (NCBI taxonomy): domain Eukaryota; kingdom Metazoa; phylum Chordata; class Actinopteri; order Salmoniformes; family Salmonidae; genus Oncorhynchus; species Oncorhynchus clarkii. The sequence goes on from NC_092164.1 coordinate 64,139,226, forward strand.
CCCTAAAATGTATATTAATTTTCTCCCTGCTGTCAAGGGGGGAGGCTGCTAAAATGTGTTGCTCACAGTTCAAATTGTGCCCCCCACCCAATCAAAGATGCTAGACTCTTGTTGCATTTTCCCCACTAATGGTTAAGGTTGGGATTGGGGAAGCTGATCCTTGTTCTGTACCTAGGGGAAGCTGATCCTAGATCTGTACCTAGGGGAAGCTGATCCTAGATCTGTACCTAGGGGAAGCTGATCCTAGATCTGTACCTAGGGGAAGCTGATCCTTGTTCTGTACCTAGGGGAAGCTGATCCTTGTTCTGTACCTAGGGGAAGCTGATCCTTGTTCTGTACCTAGGGGAAGCTGATCCTAGATCTGTACCTAGGGGAAGCTGATCCTAGATCTGTACCTAGGGGAAGCTGATCCTAGATCTGTACCTAGGGGAAGCTGATCCTTGTTCTGTACCTAGGGGAAGCTGATCCTAGGTCTGTACCTAGGGGAAGCTGATCCTAGGTCTGTACCTAGGGGAAGCTGATCCTAGGTCTGTACCTAGGGGAAGCTGATCCTAGGTCTGTACCTAGGGGAAGCTGATCCTAGGTCTGTACCTAGGGGAAGCTGATCCTAGGTCTGTACCTAGGGGAAGCTGATCCTAGGTCTGTACCTAGGGGAAGCTGATCCTAGGTCTGTACCTAGGGGAAGCTGATCCTAGGTCTGTACCTAGGGGAAGCTGATCCTAGGTCTGTACCTAGGGGAAGCTGATCCTAGGTCTGTACCTAGGGGAAACTGATCCTAGGTCTGTACCTAGGGGAAGCTGATCCTAGGTCTGTACCTAGGGGAAGCTGATCCTAGGTCTGTACCTAGGGGAAGCTGATCCTAGGTCTGTACCTAGGGGAAACTGATCCTAGGTCTGTACCTAGGGGAAGCTGATGGGGCGGCAGCGTAGCCTAGTGGTTAGAGCGTTGGACTAGTAACCGGAAGGTTGCGAGTTCAAACCCCCGAGCTGACAAGGTACAAATCTGTCGTTCTGCCCCTGAACAGGCAGTTAACCCACTGTTCCCAGGCCGTCATTGAAAATAAGAATTTGTTCTTAACTGACTTGCCTGGTTAAATAAAGGTAAAATAAAAAAATAAAAAAAAATCCTAGGTCTGTACCTAGGGGAAGCTGATCCTAGGTCTGTACCTAGGGGAAACTTCCCCCCCAATGCTTCCTAACATCTCTTGCATAATAACCCAACACGACACTTTGGTTTGTTTATTACACTTGAAGCTAGACCGCTACGTCTTGCAACAAATACGTTTCAACTTTCTTGACTGAAAAGTATTTATTTCTAACTTGTTTCCTTCTCTACATCTCTTCTTCTTCTTTTCCATTCTACCTCCTTTCGCTCGCTCGCTCCCTCCCTCCCCTCCCTCAGGTGCTATGTGGCCAGGTATTAAGTCAGAGACTGGGCTGCCTGATGCAGCACACTCTGTTGGCCAGCCTGGGTTCCTCAGCTTCAGGTCAGCATATACCCCAACCCAGCCAGACCCAGGCCATGTGCACTGCTCATACCCCAGCCAAGGCAAGCAATCTATCTCACTCAGTGCTGGAAAAGACTTATCGGTGCCAGCACATTCCTGATCGGTCCCATAGTGTGAACCAGGCAGTTTACTGGACACAACTATCAGGGGGCTAGAATTTAAACATGTGTTCTTGCACTTTTCACTACTGATGCTACTGCGAACCCTTGACGGAAGGATCTTGAATAGTCAGAATGAGTTGAAGTGTTGATTCCAGTCTGGTTTTTGTTGTTGTTTTTGTTCTCCAGTGTTTTGACGTGTCTGTTTTTTCTCCGCCAGGCTCCAGTTTCACTACATCCAGTGTGTACACTAACATCCCCTCTGCTTCCGCAGCTACAGAGGCTCACCAGGTAAGGACTGGACGGCTGGCTGGAACAGGGAAATGTCACTGGAGCCTCCACTAGTCTAGTGGAGCGGGCCTAGTCCAGTGGAGCGGGCCTAGTCCAGTGGAGCGGGCCTAGTCTAGTGGAGCGGGCCTAGTCCAGTGGAGCGGGCCTAGTCCAGTGGAGCGGGCCTAGTCTAGTGGAGCGGGCCTAGTCCAGTGGAGCGGGCCTAGTCTAGTGGAGCGGGCCTAGTCTAGTGGAGCGGGCCTAGTCTAGTGGAGCGGGCCTAGTCCGGTGGAGCGGGCCTAGTCCGGTGGAGCGGGCCTAGTCCGGTGGAGCGGGCCTAGTCCGGTGGAGTGGGCCTAGTCCGGTGGAGCGGGCCTAGTCTAGTGGAGCGGGCCTAGTCCAGTGGAGCGGGCCTAGTCCAGTGGAGCGGGCCTAGTCTGGTGGAGCGGGCCTAGTCCGGTGGAGCGGGCCTAGTCCAGTGGAGCGGGCCTAGTCTAGTGGAGCGGGCCTAGTCTAGTGGAGCGGGCTTGCGTCACAAATGGCACCCTATTCCCTACATAGTGCACTACTTTTGACCAGAGCCCTGTAGTAGCCCCCCCACCACCACCCTCTTTTGCCCTCAGAACAGCATCAATTCATCAGGTCATGGACTCTACAAGGTGTTGAAAGCGTTCCACAGGGATGCTGGCCCATTTTGACTCCAATGCTTCCAGACCGTTGGCTGGATGTCCTTTGGGTGGTGGACCATTCTTGATACACACAGGAAACTGTTGAGCGTGATAAACTCAGCAGCGTTGCAGTTCTTGACACAAACTGGTTCGCCTGGCACCTACTATCATACCCCGTTCAAAGGCACTTCAATCTTGTCTTGCCCATTCACCCTCTGAATGGCACACACACACAATCCATGTCTCAAGGCTTAAAAATCATCCTACATCTCCTCCCCTTCATCTACGTGGATTTAACAAGTGACATAAATAAGGGATCATAGCTTTCACCTGGTCGGTCTGTCATGGAAAGAGCAGGTGCTCCTAATGTTTTGTCCACTCAGTGTAGAGGGAATTGTGGAAAAGGGATCTCATTTGGCATGCACCCTTGTTGTTTCACACTGATCTTCATGTCTCGTCTCTGTGTGTTTGTCCTGCTGCAGGAGTTCAGCAGCTATAACGTCAACTCTCTGGGCCAGACCCAGTTCCCTCAGTACTACGCCCCGCCCCTTAGCTACCTCCCCGCCGGGCTGCCCAATAGCGAAGAGAATGGATCCAGTATGGGTGTGGCCGGGTATCCAGCTATAAAGACTGAGGGCAGTGCCTTGGCTGGACTGCCCAGCACTACAGGTACTTCAGCCGTTCCTCATAACAATAGCTACTAGTGACCGCTGGTACCAGTTACCATAGCTACTAGTTACCGTTGGTACCAGTTACCATAGCTACTAGTTACCATTGGTACCAGTTACCATAGCTACTAGTGACCTTTGGTACCAGTTACCATAGCTACTAGTGACCGTTGGTACCAGTTACCATAGCTACTAGTGACCGTTGGTACCAGTTACCATAGCTACTAGTGACCGTTGGTACCAGTTACCATAGCTACTAGTTACCGTTGGTACCAGTTACCATTGCTACTAGTTACCATTGGTACCAGTTACCATAGCTACTAGTTACCGTTGGTACCAGTTACCATAGCTACTAGTTACCGTTGGTACCAGTTACCATAGCTACTAGTGACCGTTGGTACCAGTTACCATAGCTACTAGTTACTGTTGGTACCAGTTACCATAGCTACTAGTTACCGTTGGTACCAGTTACATTAGCTACTTACATTAGCTACTACCGTTGGTACCAGTTACCATAGCTACTAGTTACCGTTGGTACCAGTTACCATAGCTACTAGTTACCGTTGGTACCAGTTACATTAGCTACTAGTTACCGTTGGTACCAGTTACCATAGCTACTAGTGACCGTTGGTACCAGTTACCATAGCTACTAGTTACCGTTGGTACCAGTTACCATAGCTACTAGTTACCGTTGGTACCAGTTACCATTGCTACTAGTTACCGTTGGTACCAGTTACCATAGCTACTAGTTACCGTTGGTACCAGTTACCATAGCTACTAGTTACCGTTGGTACCAGTTACCATAGCTACTAGTTACCGTTGGTACCAGTTACCATAGCTACTAGTGACCGTTGGTACCAGTTGCCATAGCTACTAGTTACTGTTGGTACCAGTTACCATAGCTACTAGTTACCGTTGGTACCAGTTACATTAGCTACTAGTTACCGTTGGTACCAGTTACCATAGCTACTAGTTACCGTTGGTACCAGTTACCATAGCTACTAGTTACCGTTGGTACCAGTTACATTAGCTACTAGTTACCGTTGGTACCAGTTACATTAGCTACTAGCTGCCTGTGGTACCAGTTACCATAGCTACTAGTTACCAGTGGTAACAGTTACCATAGCTACAAGTTACCAGTGGTACCAGTTACCATAGCTACTAGTTTCCGTTGGTACTAGTTACCATAGCTACTAGTTGCCGTTGGTACCAGTTACCATAGCTACTAGTTACCAGTGGTACCAGTTACCATAGCTACTAGTTTCCGTTGGTACTAGTTACCATAGCTACTAGTTACCGTTGGTACCAGTTAGCATAGCTACTGTACCGGTTAGCATAGCTACTGGTTACCGTTGGTGCCAATTACCATAGCTACTACTTACCGTTGGTACCAGTTAGCATAGCTACTGGTTACTGTTGGCATAGCTTACCTTAGGACCATCCAGGTACTTCTGATACCTCCCGTTATAGGATTCACTCTGTCTTACTGTATGAATGCCAGTTCCATATTCATTGCATGTGTACATATATCTGGATGGATAGCACTGTGGGATCAAGTAGGAAGTTAAAATTGTTTTAGATTCTCTACATTGCTTTAATTATGGGCTTGTTAGGCCATATATAGGCTGTGTTCAACTTTCAGTCTTCAACGTGTCTGTGCCCTCTACCTCAGATGCATGCCCACGTGAGAACCTCCCGACCGGCGTAGCCCTGCCTACAGGTGTGGCCCTCCCCATGGGGGCCCTGGACCAGGATGAGGCGGGGAGGAGGAACCCTGCTGGGAAGGCCAAGGGGAAGGTCAAGAAATCAGACAGCAACCAGCCTACTGGCGCTGACCTGGAGGTAACGATGAGGCCCACCAGATATACACCATTCCTTCATACAGCTCCAGACTAACACATTAATCAGCTACTCCGGTGATTCTCTTTAGGTCTCCGCTCTACTAAAATGTGTTCTTGTTTAATATATTCATGTTATTTTAAAGATCCTGGAATCATGAAAATGGTTTTCTGATTAATGCCTTAGTTACTGACCCCATTTGTCCTCTTCCCCTCTCTTTCAGCGAATCTTTCTGTGGGATCTGGATGAAACCATCATCATTTTCCACTCTCTGCTCACTGGGTCCTTCTCTCAGAAGTTTGGCAAGGTATATCCAAATCATCTGGGTCATATTTTGAGCCATCGTGTTATTCAAGGCAGTACAGTGCATTCGGAAGGTATTCTGACATTTTCCACATTTTGTTACGTTACAGCCTTATTCTAAAATGGATTCAATAGTTTTTTTCTACCTCATCAATCGACACGTAAATCTGATATTTCACTTTTTGCGTAAGTATTTTTACTCCTTTACTCAGTACTTTAATGAAGCACCATCTTGGGTATGACGCTACAAGCTTGGCACACCTGTATTTGGGGAGTTTCTCCCATTCTTCTCTGCAGATCCTTTCAAGCTCTGTCAGGTTGGATGGGGAGCGTTGCTGCACAGCAACATTCAGGTCTCTCCAGAGATGTTCGATCGGGTTCAAGTCCGGGCTCTGGCTGGGCCACTCAAGGACATCCAGAGACTTGTCCCGAAGCCACTCCAGCGTTGTCTTGGCTGTGTGCTTAGGGTCATTGTCCTGTTGGAAGGTGAACCTTCGCCCCCAGTCTGAGGTCCTGAGCGCTCTGAAGTGTTTTCATCAAGGATCTTTTTGTACTTTGCGCTGTTCATCTTACCCTCAATCCTGACTAGTCTCCTAGTCCCTGCCACTGAAAAACATCCCCACAGCATGATGCTGCCACCACCATGCTTCACCTTAGGGATGGTGCCAGGTTTTCTCCCAACGTGATGCTTGGCATTCAGGCCAAAGAGTTGAATCTTGGTTTCATCAGACCAGAAAATCTTGATTCTCATGGTCTGAGAGTCCTTTTGTTTTCTTTTGGCAAACTCCATGTGGGCTGTGATGTGCCTTTTACTGAGGAGTGGCTTCCGTCTGGCCACTCTACCATAAAGACCTTATTGGTGGAGTGCTGCAGAGATGGTTGTCCTTCTGGAAGGTTCTCCCATCTCCACAGAGGAACTCTGGGGCTCGGTCAGAGTGGCCATCAGGTTCTTGGTCACCTCCCTGACCAAGGCCCTTCTCCCCCGATTTGCTAAGTTTTGACCGGCGGCCAGCTCTAGGAAGAGTTTTGGTGGTTCCAAACTTCTTCCATTTAAGAATAATGTAGGCCATTGTGTTCTTGGGGACCTTCAATGCTGCAGAAACGTTTTTTTTGTTACCCTTCTCCCAAATCTGAAAACCTGTTTCCGCTTTGTCATTGATGAGGGACATTTTTTAGAATAAGTCTGTAAACGTAACAAAAGGTCTGAATAATTCCCGAAAGGCTTTGTATTTTATTAAGATGAATTTGTAGTTTAAATATGATCAGATGGCTTTCCATTCTTGCTAACCTCTGTCCCTCCTCTGTATTTGAGGGTTGTGCAGGACCCAGCCTCTGTACTGACATCTGTATAATAGAGATGCATTTCTCTATTGATGGGTGATCCGATTTCTACTGATATAAATGTTGGGGTTGTGCAGGACTCCGACACTGTGCTGAACCTGGGCCTTCAGATGGAGGAGCTGATCTTTGACCTGGCAGACACACACCTCTTCTTCAATGACCTGGAGGTAGCTTACCTGCTAGTGATAGTCTTCTCTGTCCCTGACGACTCACTGTCTGTCTTAACAGTCAGAAGAGGCTAGGCATGTGGCAGCTAGCAACATTATGCGTTGCATTAAGTTCTAACGCTGTTGCAGTTAGATTAGCTGTCGTTGGTTGTGAGCTAGTGACTGTGTCACAGAATTTTATTTTATTATATATATATTTTTTTTTACCTTTATTTAACTAGGCAAGTCAGTTAAGAACAAATTCTTATTTTCAATGACTGCCTGTTCAGGGGCAGAACGACAGATTTGTACCTTGTCAGCTCGGGGATTTGAACTTGCAACCTTCCGGTTACTAGTCCACCGCTCTAACCACTAGGCTACCCTGCCGCCCCTGACAGAATGTTGGATTGAACGGGGACGATTTTCGACTAAACGGTTGACACCCCCCCCACTTTTCCTTTTCTCTTCTTAGGAGTGTGATCAGGTTCATGTTGAAGACGTGGCCTCTGATGACAACGGACAGGATCTGAGGTGTGTCTGTGACGCTACTGTCAACAACCAAGACATTCAGATACCCTCCTTAGTTCGGAGGTCACATATAAACCTCTCTGTATGATGATAGTCCAATGTAATAATGCTTTTATGTCCACCAACAGAGTCCCTACTTTCCTAACTAGCAACATACAAAACGTCTATCTCTCCTAACTAGCAACATACAAAACGTCTATCTCTCCTAACTAGCAACATACAAAACGTCTATCTCTCCTAACTAGCAACATACAAAACATCTATCTCTCCTAACTAGCAACATACAAAACATCTATCTCTCCTAACTAGCAACATACAAAACATCTATCTCTCCTAACTAGCAACATACAAAACGTCTATCTCTCCTAACTAGCAACATACAAAACGTCTATCTCTCCTAACTAGCAACATACAAAACATCTATCTCTCCTAACTAGCAACATACAAAACATCTATCTCTCCTAACTAGCAACATACAAAACATCTATCTCTCCTAACTAGCAACATACAAAACGTCTATCTCTCCTAACTAGCAACATACAAAACGTATATCTCTCCTAACTAGCAACATACAAAACATATATCTCTCCTAACTAGCAACATACAAAACGTCTATCTCTCCTAACTAGCAACATACAAAACGTCTATCTCTCCTAACTAGCAACATACAAAACGTCTATCTCTCCTAACTAGCAACATACAAAATGTCTATCTCTCCTAACTAGCAACATACAAAACGTCTATCTCTCCTAACTAGCAACATACAAAACGTCTATCTCTCCTAACTAGCAACATACAAAACGTATATCTCTCCTAACTAGCAACATATAAAACGTATATATCTCCTAACTAGCAACATATAAAACGTATATCTCTCCTAACTAGCAACATACAAAACGTATATCTCTCCTAACTAGCAACATACAAAACGTATATCTCTCCTAACTAGCAACATATAAAACGTATATCTCTCCTAACTAGCAACATATAAAACGTATATCTCTCCTAACTAGCGACATACAAAACGTCTATCTCTCCTAACTAGCCACATCTCTCTCTCTCTCATTCCTCCTATCAGCGCCTACAACTTCCTAGCGGATGGCTTCCACAACCCCAGTGGTGTAGGCGCCGCCACAGGAGTCCAGGGCGGGGTGGAGTGGATGAGGAAACTGGCCTTCCGTTATCGTCGCCTGAAGGAGATCTACAACGGATACAAAGGGAACGTGGGAGGTGAGATGCGTGTCAACTCTGTATTTGTGTTCAACTTCTAAATAATCACCTGACTGGGACTTGCTGGGAAAACCCTTATGGCATGATGTACACAGTCCTCACGAGTTACATTTTTAAATAGTTGCTACAATGTTTATCTACTTTGTGACTATTTGAGATGTTAGTTAGCAAATTATGTGTTCAAATAAAATAAAAAACATGTGCCTCTGTGTGCTTTTGTCTGTCATCATATTTCCTGGAAGAGTATTCATGTTAATTGAAGGAATAACATACTTGTATTAGTTGCTTACTGGAATCTAGAATCTATCCAGACATTTATCTAGTAATCTATCAAATCCTTATTTTTTTATTTTTTTATTTAACCCGGTAAATTGACTGAATACTCATTTACAGCAACGACCTGGGGAATAGTTACAGGGGAGAGGAGGGGGGATGAAAGAGGCTATTGGAAGCTGGGGATGATTAGCTGGCCATGGTGGTTTAAAGGCCAGATTGGGAATTTAGCCAGGACACCAGGGGTTAACACCCCTACTTTTACGATAAGTGCCATGGGATCTTTAGTGACCACAGAGAGTCAGGACAACCGTTTTAACGTCCAATCCGAAAGACTGCAACCGACACAGGGCAATGTCCCTAATCTTTGCCCTGGGGCATTGGGATTTATATATTTGTCGCCCATCAACACCACTTCCAGAAGCGTCTGGTTTCCCTATCCATGTGTGGTAAAAACAATTATAAACGGAGTGTTTCGGGCCCTGAATTCTGATTGGCTGAAAGGGTATTGTTCTAATAATGTTGGTGACCAGTTTATAAAAGTAATAAGGCACCTCTGGGGTTTGTGGTATATGGCCAAAAGTATGTGGACACCTGCTCATCAAACATCTCATTCTAAAATCATGGGCATTAATATGGAGTTGGTCCCCCCCTTTGCTGCTATAACAGCCTCCACTCTTCTGGGAAGGCTTACCACTAGATGTTGGAACATTTCTATGAGGACTTGCTTCCATTCAGCCACAAGAGCATTAGTGAGGTTGGGCACTGATGTTGGGCGATTAGGCCTGGCTCGCAGTCGGCGTTCCAATTCATCCCAAAGGTGTTCAATGGGGTTGTGGTCAGGTCTCTGTGCAGGCCAGTCAAGTTCTTCCACAACGATCTCAACAAGCCATTTCTATATGGACCATGCTGTGTGCATGGCGGCATTGTCATGCTGAAATAGGAAAGGGCCTTCCCACAAAGTTGGAAGCACAGAATTGTTCAAGAATGTTGTAGCATTAGGATTCCCCCTCACTGGAACGAAGGGGCCTAGCCCAAACCATTAAAAACAGGCCCAGACCATTATTCCTCCTCCACCAAACTTTATAGCTGGCACTATGCATTCGAGCAGGTGTTCTGAACCCAGATTTGTCCGTCGAACTGCCAGATGGTGAAGAGTGATTCATCACTCCAGAGAACGTGTTTCCACTGCTCCAGAGTCCAATGGCAGCAAGCTTTACACCACTCCAGCCGATGCTTGGCATTGCGTATGGTTATTTTAGGATTGTGTGCGGCTGGAAACCCATTTCATGAAGCTCCAGACGAACAGTTATTGTGCTGACGTTGCTTCCAGATGCAGTTTGGAACTCGGTAGTGAGTGTCGCAACCGAGGACAGGTGATTTTTACGCCCTTCAGCGCTCAGCGATCCCGTTCTGTGAACTTGTGTGGCCTACCACTTTGGGACTGAGCTCTTGTTGCTCCTAGACGTTTCCACTTCACAATAATAGCACTTACAGTTGACCGGTGCAGCTCTAGCAGGGAAGACATTTGACAAACTGACTTGTTGGAAAGGTGGCATCCTATGACGGTGCCATATTGAAAATCACTGAGCTCTTCAGTAAGGCCATTTTACTGCCAATGCTTGTCTATGGAGATTGGATGGCCGTGTGCTCGATTTTATACACCTGTCAGCAAAGGGTGTGGCTGAAATAGAAGAATCCACTCATTTGAAGGGGTGTCCACATACTTTTGTAAATATAGTGTACTATGGGTAGGGGCTGTATCCAGGCACTCCATGTTGCGTCATGCTCACCTCTCTCCTCCAGGCCTGCTGTGGTAGAAACGCCTCTAACCTCTCTCCTCCAGGCATGCTGTGGTAGAAACGCCACTAACCTCTCTCCTCCAGGCATGTTGTGGTAGAAACGCCGCTAACCTCTCTCCTCCAGGCCTGCTGTGGTAGAAACGCCACTAACCTCTCTCCTCCAGGCCTGCTGTGGTAGAAACGCCTCTAACCTGTCTCCTCCAGGCCTGCTGTGGTAGAAACGCCTCTAACCTCTCTCCTCCAGGCCTGCTGTGGTAGAAACGCCTCTAACCTCTCTCCTCCAGGCCTGTTGTGGTAGAAACGCCTCTAACCTCTCTCCTCCAGGCCTGCTGAGTCCCATGAAGAGGGAGCTGCTCCTCCGGCTCCAGTCTGAGATGGAGAATATGACGGACGCCTGGCTCAGCACAGCACTCAAATCCTTGCTGCTTATCCAGTCCAGGTCAGCACAGTGAGTTTGACATTTAGAGAGTTTATTCTCATCTTCCAGTTTTTTAACTTGATATTTTTTATTTAGGTCAGACTGTATATAGTTATTTTTTGTCCTTCCTCTTCTCTCACGTGTGTGTGTGTGTGTGTGTGTGTGTGTGTGTGTCCTTCCTCTTCTCTCATGTGTGTGTGTGTCCTTCCTCTTCTCTCACGTGTGTGTGTGTCCTTCCTCTTCTCTCACGTGTGTGTGTGTGTGTGTCCTTCCTCTTCTCTCACGTGTCCCTGTGTGTGTGTCCTTCCTCTTCTCTCACATGTCCCTGTGTGTGTGTCCTTCCTCTTCTCTCACGTGTCCCTGTGTGTGTCCTTCCTCTTCTCTCACGTGTCCCTGTGTGTGTCCTTCCTCTTCTCTCACGTGTCCCTGTGTGTGTGTGTGTCCTTCCTCTTCTCTCGCGTGTCCCTGTGTGTGTGTCCTTCCTCTTCTCTCACGTGTCTGTGTGTGTGTCCACAGGGGTAAGTGTATGAATGTCCTGGTGACGACCACCCAGCTGGTGCCTGCTCTGGCCAAAGTGTTGCTCTATGGTCTTGGGGATGTCTTCCCCATAGAGAACATCTACAGCGCTACCAAGATAGGTAAACTATACTACACACAGCACACAAACAGAGCACACACACACACAGCACACACATGGAGCACACACAAACAGAGCACACACACACAGAGCAAACACAGCACACACACACTGACCTTAACAGATGTTTGGGTTTAAATGGATACTTTGCCAAAATCACAATGTGGCCCTTTATCTACTAGCTATGCTAGCAGATACCATAGGCTTCCAGTCATTGCGCTAACACTAGTTAGCATTGGCTCGCGAAACTACCTCTAAAATGATATCCAAAAGTGAATCTGACTCTGGAGAAGTCGATACAGGGCCCCGTTGCCAAAATTCCCAAGTATACCTTAGAAACATTTGCATTTGATCCAAATTGGATGAACTATATTGACTCCAGTTGCTTTTCCTGTGGTCTTTCCTTCCGTAGGGAAAGAGAGCTGCTTTGAGCGCATCGTCTCTCGCTTTGGGAAGAATGTGACCTATGTGGTGATTGGAGACGGCCGTGATGAGGAATTCGCGGCAAAACAGGTAGGCTTAGTGCATTAGGGAACCGCTTTTAGGACTGCATACTCTCAGGGGTACGATCAAAGCATGTTGGCAACTTATTAAAACGGAACAAACAGCCGTGAATATTTTATTCTTTGTTGCATACAGTATGTCAAATACTTCTGCTGTTCACCAAATACTTCTGTTATTTACCAAGTACTTCTCTTATTTACCAAGTACTTCTGTTATTTACCAAATACTTCTGTTATTCGCCAAATACTTATGTTATTCGCCAAGTACTTCTGTTATTTACCAAATACTTTTGTTATTCACCAAATACTTTTGTTATTCACCAAATACTTCTGTTATTCGCCAAGTACTTCTGTTATTTACCAAGTACTTCTGTTATTCACCAAATACTTCTGCTGTTCACCAAATACTTCTGTTAATTACCAAATACTTCTGCTGTTCACCAAATACTTCTGCTGTTCACCAAATACTTCTGCTGTTCACCAAATACTTCTGCTGTTCACCAAATACTTTTGTTATTCACCAAATACTTCTGTTATTCGCCAAGTACTTCTGTTATTTACCAAGTACTTCTGTTATTCACCAAATACTTCTGTTATTTACCAAGTACTTCTGTTATTCACCAAATACTTCTGCTGTTCACCAAATACTTCTGTTATTTACCAAATACTTCTGCTGTTCACCAAATACTTCTGTTATTTACCAAGTACTTCTGCTGTTCACCAAGGCCCTGATTCCAGGTTTAAACTGTTACATGTGGTCTCAGTTAGGCTACATGTTCCAAATTATTGCACAACATGAACAACTACACAGAGGAAGGGAAGGTAAACGGAATGGAATGATGCTAAATGTAAGCTACAAACTTAAAACTAACACTAAAGTGGCAGTTATAAATGTATGTGGGTATTACTGATGGTGGCTCCCGATAGTGGCTAATATTTAACATGATACAAATTGTAAAATAAAACGGAGAAAAACCTGGGCTTTAATTAAAACATTAATGCGTTTACATCAACTCAGCAGGTTCATCCCTACAGAAGCCTATAGCTTGGGTGTCCAAATTTAATCCACGCAAATTACGAGGGCACACAATTACAATTCTGAGTAACAGCACAGCTATTTTATAGCCTATTTCACGGTGGAAAAGGATCCATAATACACGTCATGTTGATTTGATTTTCAGTTTGCTTCCATGTAAATGGTTTCACATTCATCTCCGGGGGAATCATCAGGACAAATCATCTAAAACAATTGCTTTGTGGATTTACAATCCCCTTCTCCAAATGGATTTACTCATTTACCTAGGTCTTATCAATAACTCTTATCTTATTCTACATTACCGCGCATGGAGAATGCTGTTATTTGTATCGCAAAAACATAAAGTAGATGCCTTTTTTTCCACTTGGAGCCGGTAGGTTCGCTCAACCTGATTCATGGTTTTCTCGCGCATGAAGCCGGTGGAATTTATAATGAAATGAAGTCAAGGTCAGAATAGAGTATATCTGTAGACACAACTCCCGCCACACCTTTTCATTCCTTAGATCTCCGACCCTGAACGAATAGCGGGTGAATAGCATGCTAGTCTCAATCTTAAATTCAAGGTCAGAATGTGCATTTAAAAAAAAGGAATTATGTTCCATTTTATGCACTTAAATTCAGGCTCGGAATCAGGGCCCATGTACTTCTGCTATTCACCAATTACACTCAGCACTGCAGTAAATAAGTCTTGGGAGTATTGATTTGACTGGTGGTTCTTCATGCCGTCTCCCTGCTCTCTTTGCAGCACAACATGCCTTTCTGGCGTATCACCACCCACGGGGACCTGGTATCCCTCCATCAAGCCCTGGAACTAGACTTCCTGTAGAACGGAAGGAAAGGAGGTTACGACACAAAGGGAAAGGAAACTTGGTCGGTGTTGCCCCCCCCAACCCCAACCCTTCTGTTCGCTTGTGGAGTGACATTATAAGCTGAGTGTCCTCCGCTCCACACCAGCCCTCAAACTCACACGCCCTTTACACACCTGCTGGCTGTAGTGTGTCGCTCTTTTCCCCGTGTGATGGCCGTGGACTGATCTGAGGTGGACTTTGGGGTGTCAGTGGCTGGGAAGCAGACTGGACAGACAGACCTACTCTCTGATGTAGAGCTCCTCCCAAGCAACACTCTCCATATGGCAGCTATCCTCCAAAGACTGAGCCTGATCACTGGGGCATAGCAGCAGCGACCGACCGACCGACGCCGACAGGCAGGACATGACTAAAAATGAAGAAGACCATTCCCATATCTCTCTCTGAAGTGTCTGTAGTCTCTGGCTCCACAACCCACAGGCTGTTTCTCTCTCTGTTCTCTCTCTGGGGTTGCATCCAAAATGGCACCCTATTCCCTATGTAGTGCACTACATTTGATAGGGCCTAGTGCTCTCATCAAAAATGGTGCACTACATAGGGAAAAGGGTTCCATTTGGGACGTCACCTCTTAGTGGATCGACTAAAGCAAAAGGTCTTGCAGCCCTGTCTGGCATCCCGGACGGACCCTTCTGGTTGTTTAGACCTTTTACACTTTTTTACTATTTTTCCAAATTCTCTTTCTGTAGGGTAGCTGAAAGTATAATATCACTTCGAATGTTTTTTTATCATTTGTATTTTTAAAAGGTTGTTTTGCATTCCAAATGACTTGAGGGTATCATTGATGAGGGTCGGTAATCATTTTAGTATTTTCAAAGCAAATGATTCGATGACTACTATAAGAATGACCTTCAATTGACCTTCTGGATGTAACCTTTCCACTAACAGTACTGACGTTTTCTCCATAGACCCCTCCGCTGTTCTGACCTCTCCACTGTGTCACGGGCTTCAACAGCCTAACTGACTTCTGTGCTCTTTTTTACATAAACTGATGTGTGGTCAGAATGACTCAATGACGACCCTAACAAACCTGTATTCCACTGCATGGTTTCAAGGACGCCAGGTTACTATGTAGTTAATCATAAGAACAGCCAAACCAGGCGTTTTCTGTGAGAAACAGCCAAACCAGGCGTTTTCTGTGAGAAACAGCCAAACCAGGCGTTTTCTGTGAGAAACAGCCGAACCAGGCCTTTCTGTGAGAAACAGCCGAACCAGGTCTTTCTCTGAGAAACAGCCGAACCAGGCCTTTCTGTGAGAAACAGCCGAACCAGGCCTTTCTGTGAGAAACAGCCGAACCAGGCCTTTCTGTGAGAAACAGCCGAACCAGGCCTTTCTGTGAGAAACAGCCGAACCAGGCCTTTCTGTGAGAAACAGCCGAACCAGGCCTTTCTGTGAGAAACAGCCCGAACCAGGCCTTTCTGTGAGAAACAGCCCGAACCAGGCCTTTCTGTGAGAAACAGCCGAACCAGGCCTTTCTGTGAGAAACAGCCGAACCAGGCCTTTCTGTGAGAAACAGCCGAACCAGGCCTTTCTGTGAGAAACAGCCGAACCAGGCCTTTCTGTGAGAAACAGCCGAACCAGGCCTTTTCTATACATTTACATCTAAGAAACCAAGGATGGGCCTTCAAAACAATGTGCATCTTCATCAGCGTGACGCATGTGTGAACATGTCCACATAACCTGTGGAAGAAACCCTCCCCTTGGAGGAGCTGTTCCTCAGAGCACAACCCTACATGTCTTTGAATTCCTGCAAAAGAGACTTGACAATGAAGATTTTTAAAAGCAGTTGGCTGGAAGGGACGGCAAATCGCACAATACAATCACACACGTTATATTAGATACAGTGGAGAATTGTTATCTGTTATTGTTCAATACTGGAAATGATGTTAAGACCAAGAAGTCACGGGAGATTTGTCTGGCCAAGCTGGTCCAGATTTCCTCACAACACGACAGATAATTTGCATCACAGAGATCACGTGTTGTCATTGATAAATGGAAATGTTTCTGTGTCTCTGTTGTAGAATCGATCTCTAGTTGATTTTCCTCCATTTGAATCGTGAGGGTCACACAAAACTCCATTATTTCATAGTGGGGGTTTATTGGGACCTTCTGAATGTACTATTGATTGTACGGGACCGGCTGCCCAAACAATATTGGCCTACTGCCACTGTGTGCAGTGTAGACAGTCAGTCTACCCTTGTCATTATAAATATTGGGAAAAACACCAGGAATGACTGTTCAATACATTTCTGCTTGGGGGGGGGGTGGGCAGCATGTAGCTGGTCGAGAGGTAGTTAGAGGGTTGATGTTATGAATCCCTGGTCCATGTGAGATTACAATTGAACAATACTGAGCCCGATGATGCCGATCATTTTGACACTTACGGCTTGACCAGTAAGAATGTTTATCTTGTGTATTTCTTTGTGTGTCTGAATATATGCATACTGTGCCTTTTCTCAACATTCTCTATTATATATATATATACATGCGTCATCTCTACAGGAAATACTTCAGATGTGTTAAGCACATGCTCAAACATGGTTGTTACACACTTGAGTTGAAGTGTTTCATTTTACGACACCTACTTTTTTCTTTTTTATACCGTTATTCATCTGCTGAAACTTTTTTTTATCTTTAACCATCTGCAACATGGAAATGGTTACTATGTGATTTAAAAATATATATTTCCTCCCTTTTACAGTTCAGTTTTTATTTCTTGTTTTGATTGTCCTTCCGATACATACATGTTACGGCTGAAATGCTCTGCTCTCAAGACGAGTCACAGCCGAAATGCTCTGCTCCCAAGACGAGTCACAGCCGAAATGCTCTGCTCTCAAGACGAGTCACAGCCGAAATGCTCTGCTCTCAAGACGAGTCACAGCCGAAATGCTCTGCTCTCAAGACGAGTCACAGCCGAAATGCTCTGCTCTCAAGACGAGTCACAGCCGAAATGCTCTGCTCTCAAGACGAGTCACAGCCGAAATGCTCTGCTCTCAAGACGAGTCACAGCCGAAATGCTCTGCTCTCAAGACGAGTCACAGCCGAAATGCTCTGCTCTCAAGACGAGTCACAGCCGAAATGCTCTGCTCCCAAGACGAGTCACAGCCGAAATGCTCTGCTCTCAAGACGAGTCACAGCCGAAATGCTCTGCTCTCAAGACGAGTCACAGCCTTGTCCACTAAGTCATCCTTTTCCATGTTGAAACCTGCCGTCACCTTTTAGTTTATTTGACTTTTTTTTTGTTGAGTCGCTGTGTCTTGGTTTCACTGCTTAGACAATCACATCTCAATCACTTGGGGTCTAGATCCACCATTCCCCTGGTGAAACATATATAAAGTAGTCTGTAACAGTACCACTACGGGACATGAGAGAAATAGTAAGCATTGTAAAATGATGAATTAGATTCCTTTGCAATGGAAGGGGTATCTTGGACATGGAATTTTGTGAAGTTGACAAGACAGACCGGTGTCTTTAATTGACTGACTGCACATTCATATTACGATCTGTTTCCACAAGTTTTTTTTCTCCCCTCCAGAGATGTGAATATAAGATCAGACAAGCTTGATCCTCTGACGCACATCTTCAATATCTAACGTCATGGTAATCAATCAACCCCAGCCAAAAACATTTGATCTGTTATTGCTGATTGTCATGCTGATCATGTCTCTAGTGTTGCTTCACACCTTTAGGTTGGTATGATTGTTTTTTTTTTGTAATCCTGGAATGTGTTTACAGTATTTGTATCAGTGATGTTTTTATTTAATTTTATTTTTTAAGTACTATGTTACTAACAAAGTGTGATTCTGTACGTTTATTTTTTTTTATTTGATTAGAGACCAGGAACTATGTACCATTTTATATACTCTTAACAAACCTTTTGTTAAAGTGCAATTTGTTGTACTATTTCAACTGTCGAATGCAATGAGCTATGAATGTACATAGTTTTGTAGGGATATATCTGGCTCAACTTGTTCATGCTTTGTAGGGATATATCTGGCTCAACTTGTTCATGCTTGTAGGGATGTATTTGGCTCTACTCAAGACTATGAAATACACATATATATATATATATATATACACACACACACACAAAAGTAGATGTCGACTCCCCTTCAAATTAGTGGATTTGGCTATTTCAGCTACACCTGTTGCCGACAGGTGTATAAAATCGAGCACACCGCCATGCAATCTCCATAGACAAACATTGGCAGTAAAATGGCCTTACTGAAGAGCTCAGTGACTTTCAACATGGCACCGTCATAGGATGCCAACTTTTCCAACAAGTCTGTTTGTCAAATTTCTGCCCTGCTAGAGCTGCACCGATCAACTGTAAGTGCTGTTATTGTGAAGTGGAAACGTCTAGGAGCAACAACGGCACAGCCGCGAAGTGACCACACGAGCTCACAGAACAGGACCAATGTGCTGAAGAGTGTAGCGCGTAATAATCGTCTGTCCTCGGTTTAATACTCACTACCGAGTTCCAAACTGCCTCTGGAAGCAACGTCAGTACAATAACTGTTTGTCGGGAGCTTCATGAGATAGTTTTCCATGGCCGCACACAAGCCTAAGATCACCATGCGCAATGCCAAGCGTCTGCTGGAGTGCTGTAGAGCTCGGCTGCCATTGGCCTCTGGAGCAGTGGAAACGCGTTCTCTGGGGTGATGAATCACGCTTCATCATCTGGCCGTCCGACAGACGAATCTGAGTTTGGCAGATGCTAGGAGAGCGCTACCTGCCCGGATGATTAGTGCCAACTGTAAAGTTTGGTGGAGGAATAATGGGGCTGTTTTTCATGGTCCGGGCTAGGCCCCTTAGTTCCAGTGAAGGGAAATCTTAACACTACAGTATACAATGACATTCTAGATGATTTTGTGCTTCGAACTTTGTGGCAACAGTTTGGGGAAGGCCCTTTTCTGTTTCAGCATGACAATGCCCCTGTGCACAAAGCAAGACCCATACAGAAATGGTTTGTCGAGATCGGTGTGGCAGAATTTGACTGCCTTGCACAGAGCTCTGACCTCAACCCCATCGAACACCTTTGGGATGAATTGGAACGTCGACTGCGAGCCAGGCCTAATCGCCCAACCTCACTAATACTCTTGTGGCTGAATGGAAGCAAGTTCCCCGCAGCAATGTTCCGACATTTAGTGGAAAGCCTTCCCAGAAGAGTGGAGGTTGTTCTAGCAGCAAAGGGGGGGACCAACTCCATTTTAAATTACCGTGATGTTGGATTGAGGTGTTCGACGAGCAGGTGTCCACATACTTTTGGTCATGTAGTGTATAACTGACTCGTGTTTTCAAACCCCACATTTTTAAAATGGGTCCGGAAACACTGTTGAAGGCCCAATAAGGTTGTCCTGTGTACATTAACACTGATGGTAGTGTAAATACAAATTAAAGTACATTGAAGGTGCCTGGTTTCATTGTCAAGTGTTTTGCAATTGCACACACTCTGCTGTAAATTAACAATAAGACAAATACTGTACATCCCCTCAAAGTGCTTCAGAACCTCGCCATCACCTGTATGGACATTTTTTATTTATTTATTTTTTTGCCTTTGGCATCACTGTACAAAAAGGATCACATTCACATCACACACATGAAACCAGACAGTCCAGCACACTGCACACAAAAGACGGAGGACATTGGCACATTCACTCAGAACTGGCCACCCCAACTGCACTGTTAAACATTACATTCTCACATCCCCTCAAGGTATTTACCATCTAGTCCTGACAGAGTCCACGCCCTGCTAACATTTCAGGAAGCAGTAAAGTACTTAAGTAAAAAAAAATACTTTAAAGTACTACTTAAGTTTTTTTTTTTTGTGGTATCTTTTTGCCTATTTATATTCCATATGTTTTCCCTAACACCCAAAAGTACTCGTTACATTTTGACTGGAAAATGGTCCAATTCACACACTTATCAAGAGAACATCCCTGGTCACCCCTACTACCTGATCTAGCGGACTCACTAAACAGAACATTCCTGGTCACCCCTACTAACTGATCTGGCGGACTCGCTAAACAATGTTGGTGTGCCATTGGCTATCTATAAATAAATAAATAAATACAAACATTGTTTGGTTTGCTTAATAATGAACTACTTTTGACTTAACTATATTTTAGCAATTCCATTTACTTTGGATACTTAGGTATATTTCAAACCAAATACTTCTAGAGTTACTGAAGTAGTATTTTACTGGGTGAAAATTACTCAAGTAAAAGTATCTTTACGTTTATTAAAGTCTAAAGTATGTCAATTTATTATTTTGTTCCACCACTGTCAATAAGTAACCCTGATTATCTGTACTCACGAGGTCACATTAATAAGACAAGTTCATGACCACGATAAACATTACTGTAATGTTTACCTTCATATTAGAAATGCACTGTGCCAAACAGAACTGTCTCGTATCGCCATCCTCGTCTTCATAGAACAAATCATTCCAGTCATTTTAATGAATGTGTCAACATTTCTCAGTGTTTCAAGCTGTAGAGCTGGTTCGTTTAAGTAGGGCAGGGGTGTAAAACTAATTCCATGGAGAGCTGAGTGTGGGTTTTTGTTTTTTCCCTTTCCCTGAAGACCTAGACAACCAGGTGAGGGGAGTTCCCTACTAATTACTGACATGAATTCATCAATCAAGTACAAGGATGGATTTGAAAACAGACAGACCTTTCACTCATTGTGTGTTTAAATTGTGACTGATCAACAAATAATGAGTAGTTATTTATGAGCCAAGGTAATTTGTAGATCAGTCCGTTGGCAGTTGCCTGGCTGGGCTGCAATGTTGAACAAGCCCATACAGTCTTCTCAATGCGTAGGAGCCATCTGATAATCTGGATTAAGAGTAAAAATTACCAGCTAAATTCCTCATCCTTTTATTGACCCTGATGGACGGTTCTGGACGCTCTGTATGACCCATAAACCTAAAGTCAACCACATCTTCCCCATTTGGGGGGACCACCACCGACTCCGACATCAGCTCGAGATGACACTCAACTTCTCCCTGCTTTGTAATCTTTGGGTGATAGAACTTGTAGTATGTCACCTTGAGACAGAGTCCAACTATGTAGAGTGAGATCATAATGACAAAGATGACATAGGGATCTAGTGGCAGTTCAAGATTTGGAGGGTTCTTCATCATCTGCCACACCCAAAAACCACAAAGCATCCCAATATCCACTCCTATCCAGGTGTGGTAGATGGTGCTCCGCTGCCTGGTGTGCCCCTCCACTATGCTGAACCAGCTAAAGTACCAGATGAGACCTACGGTGGCCCGGTAGAGCCATTCTCCGCCGCCGCTGTCCATGAAGTTTGTCTTCAGTTGCCAGGCGACAAAAAATAGAACCATCCAGGAAGACAGGAAGTGGGCAGCGATGAAGCAGGGGAAGACCGAAGCAAAGAGGGCGACTGCTGCCACACGTGGACCAATCAGGAGCAGGTTCCACAGGAAGTAGACCACTGAGGAGCCCCAGCCCTGCTTGGCCTTGTCTGGGAGGAAGGAACGCAGGGAGCGGTGATACATGGTCACGCTGACGGCGATGGCAGACACTGAACCAAGTGCCTTCAAGACTGAGGGAGAGAAAAAAAACAAATTCAGGATATTATATCAGGTAAAACTGTCAATGAACTCGGCATGTTAAATAACAGACAATCAAGTTATCTGTCAACGAAAGGAATTATAAAAATGTATCATCAGGTCTGGAGTCAGTCACCTCTTAAATTATGAGTAGGGCAAGACCATTAAATTCTGGGGCATAGTTACAAGCTATATAATTTATATCCAGATATCCAGTTGAAGTCAGAAGTTTACATACATACACCATAGCCAAATACATTTAAACTCTGTTTCACAATTCCTGACATTTAATCCTAGTAAAAATTCCCTGTCATGTCAGTTAAGAGCACCACTTTATTTTAAGAATGTGAAATGTCAGAATAATAGTAGAGAGTGATTTATTTCAGCTTTAATTTCTTTCATCACATTCCCAAGTGGGTCAGAAGTTAACATGCAATGCTACCAAATACTGAGTGTCTTTAAATTGTTTAACTTGGGTCAAACGTTTTGGGTAGCCTTCCACAAGCTTCCCACAATAAGTTGGGTGAATTTTGGCCCATTCCTCCTGACGGAGCTGGTGTAACTGAGTCAGGTTTGTAAGGCCTCTTTGCTCGCACAAGCTTTTTCAGTTCTGCCCACACATTTTCTATGGGATTGAGGTGAGGGCTTTGTGATGGCCACTCCAATACCTTGACTTTATTGTCCCTAAGCCATTTTGCCACAACTTTGGAAATATGCTTGGGGTCATTGTCCATTTGGAAGACCCATTTGCGACTAAGCTCTAACGTCCTGACTGTTGTCTTGAGATGTTGCTTCAATATATCCACAAAATGTTAATTCCTCATGATGCCATCTATTTTGTGAAATGCACCAGTCCCTCCTGCAGCAAAGCACCCCCACAACATGATGCTACCACCCCTATGCTTCACGGTTGGGATGGTGTTCTTCGGCTTGCAAGCCTCCCCTTTTTCCTCCAAACATAACGATGGTCATTATGGCCAAACAGTTCTATTTTTGTTTCATCAGACCAGAGGACATTTCTCCAAAAAGTATGATATTTGTCCCCATGTGCAGTTGCAAACTGTAGTCTGCCTTTTTTATGGTGGTTTTGGAGCAGTGGCTTCTTCCTTGCTGAGCAGCCTTTCAGGTTATGTCGATATAGGACTCGTTTTACTGTGGATATAGATACTTTTGTACCTGTTTCCTCCAGCATCTTCACAAGGTCCTTTGCTGTTGTTCTGGGATTGATTTGCACTTTTTGCACCAAAGTACGTTCATCTCTAAGAGACAGAACGCGTCTCGTTCCTGAGCAGTATGACGACTGCATGGTCCCATGGTGTTTATACTTGCGTACTATTGTTTGTACAGATGAACGTGGTACCTTCAGGCGTTTAGAAATTGCTCCCAAGGATGAACCAGACTTGTGGAGGTCTTGGCTGATTTCTTTTGATTTTCACATGATGTCAAGCAAAGAGGCACTGAATTTGAAGGTAGGCCTTGAAATACAGGTACACCCCCAATTGACTCAAATTATGTCAATTAGCCTATCAGAAGCTTCTAAAGCCATGACATAATTTTCTGGAGTTTTCCAAGCTGTTTAAAGACACAGTCAACATAGTGTATGTAAACTTCTGACCCACTAGAATTGTGATACAGTGAATTATAAGCGAAATAATCTGTCTGTAAACAATGGTTGGAAAAATTACTTGTGTCATGCACAAGGTAGATGTCCTAACCGACTTGCCAAAACTATAGTTTGTTCACAAGAAATTTGTGGAGTGGTTGAAAAACGAGTTTTAATGACTCCAACATAAGTGTATGTAAATTTCCAACTTCAACTGTCCCTCAAGGTCTTTGCGTTCTAAGTAATTCTGTGTTTGCTTTTACGTACTTGTAATGGGCTCCACCTCTCCCCTCTGGATGATGATGGTAATCATGAGGACAAGCTGTGGCGCGCTCTCAGAGAAGGTCTCGATGAGGCGCAGCAGGCTAAGGTCATGGGTCAGATACACGGCGTTGCCCTCCATGTAACGCTTTCTACAGCAGAAGCCACATATCGAGATCCTCACAAGACCAGCATATCTAAAATGACAGCCACATACATAGTTATTATTTATTTATTTTTATTCTATAAAAAGGAGTTTGGTTACAATGGTGTTTCTGCCTTGAGATGTGAGGGGAAACATTCAGAGAAGATACTACTTCAAGAACGTGCTACTCTGACAATTTTTATTTTTACCTTTATTTAACCAGGCAAGTCAGTTAAGAACAAATACTTATTTTCAATGACGGCCTAGGAACAGTGGGATAACTGCCTGTTCAGGGGCAGAACGACAGATTTGTACCTTGTCAGCTCGGGGGTTTGAACTTGCAACCTTCCGGTTACTAGTCCAACGCTCTAACCACTAGGCTACCCTGCCGCCTCTACACTCTAACCACTAGGCTACCCTGCCGCCCCTCCACTCTAACCACTAGGCTACCCTGCCGCCCCTCCACTCTAACCACTAGGCTACCCTGCCGCCTCTACACTCTAACCACTAGGCTACCCTGCCGCCTCTACACTCTAACCACTAGGCTACCCTGCCGCCTCTACACTCTAACCACTAGGCTACCCTGCCGCCTCTACACTCTAACCACTAGGCTACCCTGCCGCCTCTACACTCTAACCACTAGGCTACCCTGTCGCCTCTACACTCTAACCACTAGGCTACCCTGCCGCCTCTACACTCTAACCACTAGGCTACCCTGCCGCCTCTACACTCTAACCACTAGGCTACCCTGCCGCCTCTACACTCTAACCACTAGGCTACCCTGCCGCCTCTACACTCTAACCACTAGGCTACCCTGCCTCCTCTACACTCTAACCACTAGGCTACCCTGCCGCCTCTACACTCTAACCACTAGGCTACCCTGCCTCCTCTACACTCTAACCACTAGGCTACCCTGCCGCCCCTACACTCTAACCACTAGGCTACCCTGCCGCCTCTACACTCTAACCACTAGGCTACCCTGCTAATGTTCCCGTGGTGTAAAGTCCCTAAGTAAAAGTACTACTTAAGTAGGTTTTTGGGGTATCTGTAGTTTACTAATTATATTTTGGACTACTTTTACTTCACTACATTACTAAATGTAATTACATTACTCCACACATTTTCCCTGACACCCAAAAGTACTCGTTACATTTTGAATGCTTAACAGGACAGGAAAATGGTCCAGTTCACACACTAATCAGCAGAACATCCCTGGTCATCCCTACTTTCTCTGATCTAGCGGACTCACTAAACAACACATGCTTCGTTTGTAAATGACGCCTGAGTGTTGGAGAATGCCCCTGGCTATCCGTAATTTAACATTTTAAAAAAATGTATAAATATATTATTATTATTTTAAATGGTGCCGTCAAGTTACCTTAATATAAGGAATTTGAAATTATTTACACTTTGACTTTTGTTACTTGAGTAAAAATATTTGGTTTAAAATATACTTAGGTAAAATTTTACTGGGTGACTTTTACTTGAGTCATGTTCTATTAAGGTTATCTTTACTTTTACTCAAGTATGATAATTGGATACTTTTTCCACTACTGCAATGTTCTACACCAAGATTCTACTACTCCGACAATGTACTACTCATGTACTACTCACTACGACAATGTACTACTCATGTACTACTCACTACGACAATGTTGCTGTATCCTCTTAAACATGTGGCAGTTTGAAATGGTATTTGCTTACATATTTATTTTGACTGCGACGCGATCAGGGGAGCAGTCGGCAGAAAGGCAAACAGTTTCTTAAAGGAGCCTTGCTTGCCAGACTTAAAGCTCACAAGGATTGTGAAAACCAGTGTTGCAAAGTACTTAAGTAAAAATACTTTAAAGTACTACTTAAGTACTGCACTTCACTATTTTTGACAACTTTCACTCCACTACATTCCTAAAGTAAATCATGTACTTTTTACTCCATCCATTTTCCCTGACACCCAAAAACTACTTGTTAGCCAGACAGAAAAGTGGTCCAATTCACGCACTTATCTAGTGGTTAGTGCGTTGGGCCAGTAACCAGAAGGTTGCTGGATCGAATCCCCGAGCTGACAAGGTAAAAATCGGTCATTCTGCCCCTGAGCAAGGCAGTTTCCCAGACGCCGAAGACGTGGTGTCGATTAAGGCAGCCCCCCGCACCTCTCTGATTCAGAGGGGTTGGGTTAAATGCGGAAGACACATTTCAGTTGGACAACTGACTAGGTATCCCCCTTTCCCATCCCTGGTCATCCCTACTGCCTCTGATCTAGCAGATTCAATAAACACAAATGCTTAAATTCTAAATAATATATTTTTTATAAATTATTTATTTTTTAGCCCTTTTTGGTGGTATCCAATTGGTAGTTACAGTCTTGTCCCATCGCTGCAACTCCCGTACGGACTCAGGAGAGGCAACGCTCGAGAGCCATGCGTCCTCCAAAACACGACCCTGCCAAGCTGCACTGCTTCTTGACACACTGACCGCATAACCCGGAAGACAGCCGCACCAATGTGTCAGCGTGCAATGCGCCAGGCCCGCCACAGCGAGATGGGACAAGGCCATCCCAAACCCTCCCCTAACCAGGACGACGCTGGGCCAATAATGCGGCGCCTCATGGGTCGAGACCGGCTGCGACAAAACCCGGATCTGTAGTGACACCTCTAGCACTGCGATGCAGTGCCTAACATGCTGACCAGACCACTCGCGCGCTTGCTGATTTTGTCCACCCACACCTGACATGATCAGAACACGCAGGATGAAATATCAAAACGAACTCTGAACCAACTATATTAACTTGGGGACAGGTCAAAAAGCATTAAACATTAATGGCAAATTAGCTATCTAGCTTGCTGTTGCTAGCTAATTTGTCCTGGGATATAAACATTGGGTTGTTATTTTACTTCTGATCGTTGCATGTGCAGCATGGCAAAATAAATGTACACATACAGTACCAGTCAAAAGTTTGGACGCACCTACTCATTCAAGGGTTTTTCTTTATTTTTTACTATTTTCTACATTGTAGAATAATAGTGAAGACATTGTAGTGAAGTAACACATATGGAATCATGTAGTAACCAACATTTTTTTTTAAACAAATCAAAATATATTTTAGATTCTTCAGAGTAGCCACCCTTTGCCTTGATGACATCTTTGCACACTTGGCATTCTCTCAACCATTGTCATGAGGAATGCTTTTCCAACAGTCTTGAAGGAGTTCCCACATATGCTGAGCACTTGTTGGCTACGGTCCAACTCATCCCAAACGATCTCAACTGGGTTGAGGTTAGGTGATTGTGGAGGCCAGGTCATCTGATGCAGCATTCCACCACTCCCCTTCTTGGTCAAATAGACCTTACACAGCCTGGAGTTGTGTTTTGGGTCATTATCCGGTTGAAAAGCAAATGATAGTCTCACTAAGTGCAAACCAGATGGGATGTTGTATCGCTGCAGAATTATGTGGTAGCCATGCTGGTTAAATATGCCTTTAATTCTAAATAAAATCACAGACAGTGTCACCAGTGTCTCACAAAGACACGGCGGTTGGAACCAAAAATCTCACATTTGGACTCATCAGACCAAAGGACAGATTTCCACCGGTCTAATGTTCATTGCTCATGTTTCTTGGCCCAAGCAAGTCTCTTCTTATTATTGGTGTCCTTTAGTAGTGGTTTCGTAGCAGCAATTCAACCATGGAGGCCTGATTCACACAGTCTCCTCTGAAAAGTTGATGTTGAGATGTGTCTGTTACTTGAACTCCATGAAGCATTTATTTGGGCTGCAATTTCTGAGGCTGGTAACTCTAATGAACTTATCCTCTGCAGCAGAGGTAACTCTGGGTCTTCCTTTCCTATGGCGGTCCTAATGAGAGCCAGTTTCATCATAGCGATTGATGGTTTTTGCGACTGCACTTAAAAGAAATGTTCAAAGTTCTTGAAATGTTCCAGATTGACTGACCTTCAGGTCTTAAAGTAATGATGGACTGCCATTTTTCTTTGCTTATTTGATCTGTTCTTGCCATAATATGGACATGGGATTTACCAAATAAGGCTCAAATGCATTAAGGAAAGAAATTCCACAAATGAACTTTTAACAAGGCACACCTGTTAATTGAAATGCATTCCAGGTGACTACCTCATGAAGCTGGTTGAGAGAATGCCAAGAGTATGCAAAGCTGTCATCAAGGCAAAGGGTGGCTACTTTGAAGATTTTGTTTTACACCTTTTTGGTTACTACATGATTCCATATGTTATTTCATAGTTTTGATGTCTTCACTATTATTCTACAATGTAGACAATTGTACAAATAAAGAAAAACCCTGGAATGAGTAGGTGTGTCCAAACTTGACTGGTACTGTCATTTTCTCGAGTTTTGCATATTTGTGATTCGTACTGTTATCAGATCTTCAACCAAAACCTTTTATTTGAAAAAGGGAACCTGAATGAACAAATAACACAACAATGACATACTTATTTCCTTTATTTCATAAACTAAGTTATGCAAGCCAGGCATAGTGGGTCCCATGTCGTCCAAAAAGTTAAACTGAAAACACCTTTAGTAATTCCAACTGCAAAACTTAAAATGAAGAGAATAGTATTATAATTAATCGATGTATGTAAAATATACTTTATGTATTTCACCAAAAATCCCTCATATTTATTTTAATTTATTATTAAGGTTGTTTTAAAGATGTATTACATTACTTTCAAGAGTGAATTATTTTATTGTATTTATTGTCTACAATTATGTTAATGCTGTGATGTCATCAACGGGAGCCATGCTTTTTTGTTGTTGTTAACAAATCAATACAGGAAGTACATGTGGGAACACAAGTATATATAACTAATATACAAAGGACAATTGGGCTAGGGGGATAGAGGGCGGCGCTGGGGGGTACAATATCACATTACACAAGGATCTTAAGGGACATACAGTGCCTTGCGAAAGTATTCGGCCCCCTTGAACTTTGCGACCTTTTGCCACATTTCAGGCTTCAAACATAAAGATATAAAACTGTATTTTTTTGTGAAGAATCAACAACAAGTGGGACACAATCATGAAGTGGAACAACATTTATTGGATATTTCAAACTTTTTTAACAAATCAAAAACTGAAAAATTGGGCGTGCAAAATTATTCAGCCCCCTTAAGTTAATACTTTGTAGCGCCACCTTTTGCTGCGATTACAGCTGTAAGTCGCTTGGGGTATGTCTCTATCAGTTTTGCACATCGAGAGACTGACATTTTTTCCCATTCCTCCTTGCAAAACAGCTCGAGCTCAGTGAGGTTGGATGGAGAGCATTTGTGAACAGCAGTTTTCAGTTCTTTCCACAGATTCTCGATTGGATTCAGGTCTGGACTTTGACTTGGCCATTCTAACACCTGGATATGTTTATTTTTGAACCATTCCATTGTAGATTTTGCTTTATGTTTTGGATCATTGTCTTGTTGGAAGACAAATCTCCATCCCAGTCTCAGGTCTTTTGCAGACTCCATCAGGTTTTCTTCCAGAATGGTCCTGTATTTGGCTCCATCCATCTTCCCATCAATTTTAACCATCTTCCCTGTCCCTGCTGAAGAAAAGCAGGCCCAAACCATGATTCTGCCACCACCATGTTTGACAGTGGGGATGGTGTGTTCAGCTGTGTTGCTTTTACGCCAAACATAACGTTTTGCATTGTTGCCAAAAAGTTCAATTTTGGTTTCATCTGACCAGAGCACCTTCTTCCACATGTTTGGTGTGTCTCCCAGGTGGCTTGTGGCAAACTTTAAACGACACTTTTTATGGATATCTTTAAGAAATGGCTTTCTTCTTGCCACTCTTCCATAAAGGCCAGATTTGTGCAATATACGACTGATTGTTGTCCTATGGACAGAGTCTCCCACCTCAGCTGTAGATCTCTGCAGTTCATCCAGAGTGATCATGGGCCTCTTGGCTGCATCTCTGATCAGTCTTCTCCTTGTATGAGCTGAAAGTTTAGAGGGACGGCCAGGTCTTGGTAGATTTGCAGTGGTCTGATACTCCTTCCATTTCAATATTATTGCTTGCACAGTGCTCCTTGGGATGTTTAAAGCTTGGGAAATCTTTTTGTATCCAAATCCGGCTTTAAACTTCTTCACAACAGTATCTCGGACCTGCCTGGTGTGTTCCTTGTTCTTCATGATGCTCTCTGCGCTTTTAACGGACCTCTGAGACTATCACAGTGCAGGTGCATTTATACGGAGACTTGATTACACACAGGTGGATTGTATTTATCATCATTAGTCATTTAGGTCAACATTGGATCATTCAGAGATCCTCACTGAACTTCTGGAGAGAGTTTGCTGCACTGAAAGTAAAGGGGCTGAATAATTTTGCACGCCCAATTTTTCAGTTTTTGATTTGTTAAAAAAGTTTGAAATATCCAATAAATGTCGTTCCACTGTATGATTGTGTCCCACTTGTTGTTGATTCTTCACAAAAAAATACAGTTTTATATCTTTATGTTTGAAGCCTGAAATGTGGCAAAAGGTCGCAAAGTTCAAGGGGGCCGAATACTTTCGCAAGGCACTGTACATACACACACTTGTAATTCTAAACAGCTTTTTTGTTAGTAGCGTATTTAATTGTCTTAAAATGCAGTTCAATACAGTTTTTGTAAGGTAAGAAAATGTGTTTTTTTCATTGTAAATTTACATTTATGAATATGAAATTTGGTCAAAAGAACAATGAAATGAATGACATAAAAATGTTTCAGCTTATTTCTATCGTAGGTAAAGAATCCAAGTAGTACATCTCTCCACAATAGTGTAAAATCTTCATAAATGTGTTCAATTATAAATCTACTGATGTCTTGCCACAGTTCTCTTACATGAATACAATGCCAAAAAAGATGCAACACTGCTTCTGGGTGGTCATTACAAAAGGAGCAATTTGAGTTGATGTTTTCCTTAAACTTCTTCATATAGTGGTTGGCAGGATAATATTTATGAATAATTTTAAAGGAAACTTCCTTAATTTTGTTAACAAGTAGGTATGTGTGTGGAACATCCAAACTTTTTTCCAACAGATATTATCAATAAATCCATTCCAATAAGGCATGACATAAGGCATGACATAAGGCATGACATAAGGTATAGATACAACATCCTGCTGAAACAAGGATCGTATCGCTCTGTTGTTGAATGGACCAAAAGAGAAACAAATCTTTCCTACTGATGAGTCAACAGGGTCAATAGAAGGTAGGCTCTGAGGGTCAGGTCTTGACACGTTCCTGAATAACAGAGCAACACCTGAGGGAATGGCATCTAAAACAATTGCAAAATCTTTAGGTGTTACAGGGACCTTGTAAAGGGATAAGAATTCTTTATAACTGAGCAAAAGACCCTCTGCATTTACCAGTTGGCTCACCAATAGGATATTATTTCGGAACCAATATTCTAAAAACAGAGAGGTATTTTTATACAATATATCCCGATTATTCCATATATAATATCTGCGTGGAGAAAAATTGTGTTTATAAATTAAGGACCATGACAAGAAAACCTGCCGATGAAAAGCAGAAAGTTTCACTGGAACTTTGTCAATATTATATTTGCAAAACAACATGAAGTTAAGGCCACCAAAAGTAGAGAAGACATGATGAGGAATACAATTCCAGATAGAAGTGGGTCTTCTTAGGAATTGTTTTATCCAATTGACCTTAAAAGTATTATTTAAAGTATTATTTAAAGTCCAGAAAATTCAGTCCACCATTCTCATAAGTGTTCATTACAACAGTTTTCCTAATGTAATGGGTACGGTTTCTCCAAAGAAAGTTGAAAAGCATCTGGTCTATCTCCTTGCTTATTTTACGGTCAAGATATAAAGATAGAGCACCATATGTTAGTCTAGAGATACCTTCAGCCTTGGTTATTAGGACTCTACCTTTTAAAGATAAGTCCCTCTGTAGCCATTGATTTAGTTTCTTCTGGGTTTTTTTAATAAGAGGGTTCAAATTTAGTAAGCCTCTAGACTTCTGATCCTTTGTAATGGTTATGCCTAAATATATTAGTTCTTCTTTCACTGGAATACCATAATATGAAGGTGTCACACAATCTTTGACAGCTATGAGTTCACATCTATTTATGTTAAGATATAGACCAGACGCTTTGGAAAAGGATTGTATCACATTGATCGATATGGGAATTTGGTTAGCGTCTTTCAGAAAAAGTGTAGTATCATCAGCCAGCTGGCTTATAATCATTTCTTTACCAGCTATGGAAATACCTTGTAAAGGAACTATTATTTAAAGAATTTGCAAGAAGTTGGCCTTCAGGAGACTCAAATGATGCTACTTCCATCCAAATGATGCTACTTGATCATGTGACTTGTGGAATGTCCCACGTTTTTAGAGGGGGGGGGGGGGGGTCAGGGTAACAGGACTGACTGAAATCCTGGGGACACAACTAAAATGTGTATTTAAACTAACATATTATGAATTTCCGATGAGGAAATGTATTTTTTTTGTCTAAATTGGAAATAGAGTCACACAATAATACCTTAAAAAAAAAAAAAAAAACGATTTCTGAAGGATTCTAATCCTTATATTTCATGGTGAAGTGTAGTGTTAGAGAGTGGGGACAGGCTAAAAATCCATTTTTTTTCAGTGTTCTAGGTCGTTTTTAATTAAGGTTTTACATGATGTATCTTCAAATTGCAATTAGGACAAAGTGCAAGACACTTTGCTTGATAATATAATGTATTATACAGATACTTTTCATGCATATGTATGCACGTAATGTCCTGGGGACAGAAAAGACACCGATTCAGAATGGCCCTTATACTTTTGATATTTAAGTATATTTTATCAATTACATTTACTTTTGATATGTAAGTATATTTTATCAATTACATTTACTTTTGATATTTAAGTATATTTTATCAATTACATTTACTTTTGATATTTAAGTATATTTTATCAATTACATTTACTTTTGATATTTAAGTATATTTTATCAATTACATTTACTTTTGATATTTAAGTATATTTTATCAATTACATTTACTTTTGATATTTAAGTATATTTTATCAATTACATTTACTTTTGATATTTAAGTATATTTTATCAATTACATTTACTTTTGATATTTAAGTATATTTGATCAATTACATTTACTTTTGATATTCAAGTATATTTTATCAATTACATTTACTTTTGATACTTAAGTATCTATAAAAACCAAATACTTTTACTCAAGTAGTATTTTACTGGGTGACTTTCACTTTTACATGTGTCATTTTCTATGAAGGTATCTTTACTTTTACTCAAGTATGACAATTGGGTATATTTTCCAACACTGGATATACAAGTTCCTTAGGATATCAACACAGTCCGTGGCTGTTTCTTTTCCCAGTTCAACAAATCCAAGTCAACAAAAGTTTAACTGAACCTGAGGTAGACTCCCATCTGGAACACATGAAGGATCTTGAGTGAGTGAAGGCTCTTCACAAGGCTCTCTGTCCTGGTCTCAGTGCTGTCCTTGTCATAGTGGTACCACAGCCAGCTGAAAGCCTGGACCAGGGCTGAGGAGCCTAGTAGTAGAAACATCAGCAGTCCCATGAACACGTAGGCCTCTTGTTGATAGAAAGTCACCACCGCCCACACGTCTAGTACCACATCCAGGAGAAAAAACAACATACCTCCGACAGTCAACAAGAAGTCAGAGGCGGGGTACTTGAATGGGATAGATTGTCCCGCGTCCTCCTCCATGGTGGCTGTGTAAAACTGAAAATTCACACGGTTGCGTTGGCTCTAGCACTTATCAACCCAATGAGAGAGAGCGAGAGAGAGAATGCATTACGTTTGACGTCTCCTCACTGTGGAGGAACCCTTGCACTGTGAAACTGAAAGTAAGCAAACGCCAGAAGTACAGCAGGTTTTCATTCCTCCCGCCTCCCAAATGCTTTTGGGGGAGGGACAAGAGACATTTTGCATATAACAAAGTATTTCAAGTTGTAGGCAACATGATGAGATAGTAAAATAATTGTAACATACTGTTTTACACACTTTGTATGTATAGTATACATTATACTGTATTCTAGTCATGGCTCATTCTATATGATTCTATACTGCTGTCCACACCTTTTTCTTTTTCATAAACTGTCAATGTCTACACACCATTTTAAACGGAGTATACAAAACATTAAGAACACCTGCTCTTTCCATGACATAAACTGTCAATGTCTACACACCATTTTAAACGGAGTATACAAAACATTAAGAACACCTGCTCTTTCCATGACATAAACTGTCAATGTCTACACACCATTTTAAACTGAGTGTACAAAACATTAAGAACACCTGCTCTTTCCATGACATAAACTGTCAATGTCTACACACCATTTTAAACTGAGTGTACAAAACATTAAGAACACCTGCTCTTTCCATGACATAAACTGTCAATGTCTACACACCATTTTAAACGGAGTATACAAAACATTAAGAACACCTGCTCTTTCCATGACAAACTGACCAGGTGAAATCATGTGAAAGCTGTGGTCCCTTATTGATGTCACTTGTTAAATCCACTTAAATCAGTGTAGATGAAGGGGAGGAGACAGGTTAAAGAATATTTTTTTAAGCCTTGAGACAATGTGGACATGGATTGTGTATGTGTGCCATTCAGAGGGTGAATAGACAATACAACAGATTTAAGTGCCTTTGAACAGGGTAGGGTAGTAGTTTCCAGGCGCACCGGTTTGTGTCAAGAACTGCAACCCTGCTGGGTTTTTCACGCTCAACAGTTTCCCGTGTGTATCAAGAATGGTCCACCATCCAAAGGACATCCAGCCAACGTGATACAACTTTGGGAAACATTGGAGTCAAATTGGGCTTTAATGGGACAAATGTCATCCAAAAAGTTGACTCAAGTTTTCCAAAAAGCACCTGGATGATCATCAAGACTCTTGGAAGAATGTTCTATGGACAGAGGATTCGAAAGAGTAACTTTTTTGGCGTGACATGGGACCCATTATGCCTGGCTAAAACCAAACACTGCATTCCACAGTAAGAACCTTATACCAACGGTCAAGCATGGTGGTGGTAGTTTGATGGTTTAGGGATGCTTTGCTGCCTCAGGACTTGGACAACATGCCTCAATAGAAGGAACCATAATTTCTGCTCTGTATCAGAGAATTCTACGGGAGAATGTCAGGTCATCAGTCAGGGAGAGGAAGCTGAAGCGCAGCTGGGTCACACAGCAAGACAATGATCCAAAACACACAATCAAGTCTACATGAAAATGGTTAAAAAGCAACACATTTGAAGTTTTGTAATGGCCTAGTCAAAATCCAAACTTAATCCCAATTGAGATGTTGTGGCAGGACTTGAAAAGAGCAGTTCATGCTTGAAAACCCATAAATGTCACTGAGTTGAAGCAGCTAAAGGTGGCACAACCAGTTACTGATTTGTAAGGGGGCAATTACTTTTCACACAGGGGCATTGTGGGTGTTGCATAACTTAGTTTATGAAATAAAGGAAATAAGTATGTCACTGTTGTGCTATTTGTTCATTCAGGTTCCCTTTTTCAAATAAAAGGTTTTGGTTGAAGATCTGATAACAGTACGAATCACAAATATGCACAACTAGAGAAAATTATAAAGGAAGGAAATACTTTTTCACAGCCCTGTGTATATATTAAACACACACTACCGGTCAAATGTTTAAGAATACCTACTCATTCAAGTGTTTTCTTTATTTATTTTTGTAGAATAATAGTGAAGACAACAAAACTATGAAATAACACATATGGAATCATGTAGTAACCAAAAAAAGTGTTAAACAAATAAAAATATGTATTTTTCTTAAAACTGCATTGTTGGCTAAGGGCTTGTAAAGTAAGCATTTCACTGTGTGTGACAAATACAATTTGATCGCTATGGGTCCTCAGGTAGATAAAGTTACTGAAGTCACTATGGGTCCTCAGGTAGATAACGTTACTGACATCACTACGGGTCCTCAGGTAGATAACGTTACTGACATCACTACGGGTCCTCAGGTAGATAACGTTACTGACATCACTACGGGTCCTCAGGTAGATAACGTTACTGACATCACTACGGGTCCTCAGGTAGATAACGTTACTGACATCACTACGGGTCCTCAGGTAGATAACGTTACTGACATCACTACGGGTCCTCAGGTAGATAACGTTACTGACATCACTACGGGTCCTCAGGTAGATAACGTTACTGACATCACTACGGGTCCTCAGGTAGATAAAGTTACTGACATCACTACGGGTCCTCAGGTAGATAACGTTACTGACATCACTACGGGTCCTCAGGTAGATAACGTTACTGACATCACTATGGGTCCTCAGGTAGATAACGTTACTGACATCACTACGGGTCCTCAGGTAGATAACGTTACTGACATCACTACGGGTCCTCAGGTAGATAACGTTACTGACATCACTACGGGTCCTCAGGTAGATAACGTTACTGACATCACTATGGGTCCTCAGGTAGATAACGTTACTGACATCACTATGTTAAAGTACAACAATGCAATACTATCTAGTACACTTCCACTTACATCCTGTTTGAAGACAGATATGTGTGAGCATTACTCATAGGAGATTATATTATACTCATGTATTGACGATGTCAATAGGTGAAGCCCCGGAAGAGCACTTGAGGAACTTCTAAGAAAATAACATTGAAACCACGGACATAAACAACACAAAAGATAAGTCATGAAACTACATAACTTTGTGATGGTCTTATGATTTTAATAGCCCAGCATTACATGCCCTTTAAATGATGAGATAAGAGAAAGGCTGAATGGTTGACCTTCAGGGGAATAGGTTCCCACAACACACTGTAATAACAATCATGTGCAGAACGAATGAGATGACAGTTAAAATATGGAATATTTGATTCCATTCTGCAGTATCCAATAATGTTTCACACAGAAATCTTAACATTCTAGGAACATAACTTCACAAGGCCACAGGTATGGCTATACATTTTTTTATTTAACTAGGCATGTCAGTTAAGAACAAATTCTTATTTACAATGACGGCCTTCATTGGGCCAAACCCAAACCCGGACGACACTGGGCCAATTGTTTGCCGCCCTATGGGATTCCCAATCACGGCCGGTTGTGATACAGCCTGGAATCGAACCAGGGTCTGCAGTGACGCCTCTAGCACTGAGATGCAGTGCCTTTAGACCGCTGCGCCACTCGGGAGCCAGAACATCCAGAACATTGTCCACAACATAATGTCAAAAGTAGTGCAGGAATAGGGTGTCATTTGGGACTCTAATCAAACTGTACTGACGTTCCATCCATGTGTACGTACAGTGTGGCCTACATAGATTTGATGCTGTGTATAGAAAAAAAGACGAATGAAGCTGGTGGACGAGTGACCGTCACAGACATTAGTGGATGCACTGTCGGCAGAGATACAAAGACTTAAAAATAACACAACAGTTACAACAGGAAAGCGAGGAACGTGATAGTTCATCGTACATTCATCGTACATAACAAAAATGTCAAATAACTTTCAGAAATACAAACTTTTCACACAATGATAATAACGGATACAAATGTACCATTACTTATTCTTCTAATTACCTTTGGCATCATGAACGGTAGCAGGGTTGTTTCACGCGCAATTAGGTATTTTGAGATTTTAAGTAGAAACTGTGCACCAATATTGAATTTTACAAGCCTGTTATATTAAATTAAGTGTCCTTTAAAGGGATACTTCAAGATTTTGGCAATGAGGCCCTTTATCGCCTTCCCCAGAGTCGGATGAACTCGTGGGATACCATTTTTATGTCTCTGTGTGCAGTTTAAAGGAAGTTGCTAACTAGCTCTAGTGCAAATGCTAACTTAAGATACCCATAGACTTCCATTCATTACACTAACGCTAGTTAGCATTGACTGGCGACACTACATCTAACTTCCTTCATACTGGACATGGAGACATACAAAAAATGGTATCCACATCTAAGTGTGGGGAAGTAGATAAAGGGCCTCATTGCCAAAATCCCAAAGTATACCTTTAATATTGACCGAATAGAAAATTCTATCAACTCTGAGCTTTATTTATAAATGAAGATTTGCGAAAGTCCAAAAGCATTTTGTGACATCTAGGAAGATTGTTTACTTTTCTTTCCCTCATTTTAAGGTCAATACTGTTATTTGATCTGAACTCTCGTTTTAATATGATGAAAACATTTTGTTTTATATATATATATATTTGTTTTTACATTGAACATTAATGGTGTAAGAGCAGGTGAGCTGAATCTACTTGTTTTGGCCATTTTCTGGTGTTTTGTGGTGGAAAACTGAGCGGTTCGAGGATAAGACGTCAACCCTGTTACCCATGGATAGACAGGCTAGAAATGTTTTACAGTTTCACTTGTTTTGTGAAGCGTTTTGTGAAGCGTTTTGTGAAGCGTTTTGTGAAGCTTGCATTCAATTGCCTCTCCCTGTTGCACACAAGCTTCCATTCCCCCTGTCACAAGGGGAACTATCGCTGATTTAATATAAAGTCGTCAACCATGTTACTTTATTTGCCACTTAATATAGTTTTTTAAATGTTATTTAACCTAAATAAATAAATATGTTTTTTATTAAGTTGAACATGTGCTCTTTGTGACAGAATGTTACAATTAAGTGAAATGAAACATTGTTTTTCTCCCACTAAGTTACAGAACCCAAAAAAGGACTAATTTCGTTGAATAAACCAATAGCTGTTTCATGACAACTCCAATATTGATCAATGGAACCTGCTCAGACTTGTATCCCAAATGGAACCCTAGTCTCTACATCGTGCACTACTTTTGACCATATCCCTATGGGCCCTGGCCACAAGTAGTGCACTATTTTTTTTTTTTTTTTTTTTTTTTTTACCTTTATTTAACCAGGCAAGTCAGTTAAGAACAAATTCTTATTTTCAATGACGTCCTAGGAACAGTGGGTTAACTGCCTGTTCAGGGGCAGAACGACAGATTTGTACCTTGTCAGCTCGGGGGTTTGAACTTGCAACCTTCCGGTTACTAGTCCAACGCTCTAACCACTAGGCTACCCTGCCGCCCCTATGTAGGGAATATGGTGCCATTTGGGACAGAACTTCAGTGACCTTATCACTGTTTCACGGAATATGATTTACAATGAGTTGTGCAGCATGGAAAAACAGGAGACACCAGACATTCCATCACTCCATGTAAATAAGAGTCTCGTTCAAGCACCTCCAGTCAGACAACAGCGTTGGCCTCGCGCCCGTTTATCTTACTGGGCTTCCTGGCTTCCTCCTCGGAGTAGAAGTGAGTGGCATGGCTTGCCATCCTCTTGTTATGGAACCGGGGAGTACCAGTTTGTGGGGCGATGGATCTGAACACCATCTCCTGACCATCAGGCAGCTCCTCTTCTAACCCTGCCTCCCTGGCGGAGGGCATCCACAGCGTGGGGTGGAAACAGTAGTAGTAGAGTGTTTTAAACAGGACTCCCATCAGGTAGGTGAGGGGCAGAGTGGCCAGCAGGATGGGGGCGTAGGACTGCGTCAGGACCGGGTCTCTGTAGAACCACCATGTGACAAGTAGAATCCCTCCGTCCGTAGCCATGAAGGAGTGATATATGATGCTCCTCCTTCTGGTCCCTCCCTCCGCCACGTTGAACCAGCTGAAGTACCAGATGAGACCTACGGTGGCCCGGTAGAGCCATTCTCCGCCGGCGCTGTCCATGAAGTCTGTCTCCTGCCGCCACACCCAGAACACCAGCACTGGCCAGATAAGCAGGAAGTGGGCAGCCAAGTAGGAGGGCAGAATTGTGGCGAAGAGGGCGACTGCTGCCACGCGCGGCGCGATGAGGAGCAGGTTCCACAGGAAGTAGACCAAGGCGGAGCCCCAGCCCTGCTTGGCCTTGTCTGGGAGGAAGGAACGCAGGGAGCGGTGATAATCCACCACCATCCAGGCTATGGAGGTAGTTGACGCCACGACACTCACACCTACAAAAGAGACGTAAAACTATCAGAGAAATGACAAAGAGGAAGTTTATAGGCAAAGATAGTTGAGCACATAGTAGTGCTGGGCGATGCTTTTTGAGTTCGGTTTGGTACTGATTTAATTATTCAAAAATAATCATGGCTATGCGATTTTGGTTTAGAATTTTTTTTTTTTTAAATGCACTATGCATTATGTGGGTTGAACACTAACACAGAATAAGACAATTGGTGATTCTCTGATACACCTCTACGCAGACGACACCAGTCTGTATACTTCTGGCCCCTCTTTGGACACTGTGTTAACTAACCTCCAGACGAGCTTCAATGCCATACCACTCTCCTTCGGTGGCCTCCAACTGCTCTTAAACGCAAGTAAAACTAAATGCATGCTATTCAACTGATCACTGCCCGCACCTGCCCGCCCGTCCAGCATCACTACTCTGGACGGCTCTGACTTAGAATACGTGGACAACTACAAATACCTAGGTGTCTGGTTAGACTGTAAACTCTCCTTCCAGACTCACATTAAGCATCTCCAATCCAAAATTAATTCTAGAATCGGCTTCCTATATAGCAACAAATCTTCCTTCATTCATGCTGCCAAACATACCCTCGTAAAACTGACCATCCTACTGATCCTTGACTTCGGCGATGTCATCTATAAAATAGCCTCCAACACTCTACTCAGCAAACTGGATGCAATCTATCACAGTGCCATCCGTTTTGTCACCAAAGCCCCATACACTACCCACCATTGCGACCTGTGCTCTCTCGTTGGTTGGCCCTCGCTCCATTCTCGTCGCCAAACCCACTGGCTACAGGTTATCTACAAGTCTCTGCTAGGTAAAGTCCCACCTTATCTCAGCTCACTGGTCACCATAGCAGCACCCACTCGTAGCACGTGCTCCAGCAGGTATATCTCACTGGTCACCCCCAAAGCGAATTTCTCCTTTGGTCGTCTTTCCTTCCAGTTCTCTGCTGCCAATGACTGGAACGAACTGCAAAAATCTCTGAAGCTGGAGACCCATATCTCCCTCACTAGCTTTAAGCACCAGCTGTCAGAGCAGCTTACAGATAACTGCACCTGTACATAGCCCATCTGTAAACAGCCCATCTATCTACCTACCTCATCCCCATACTGTATTTATTTATCTTTTATTTATCTTACCACAGTATCTCTACTTGCACATTCATCTTCTGCACATCTACCATTCCAGTGTTCACCACGTCGGCCTATTTATTGCCTTAACTCCCTTATCTTACCTCATTTGCACTCACTGTATATAGACTTTTTGTTTTCTTTTGTTCTACTGTATTATTGACTGTATGTTTTGTTTATTCCGTGTGTAACTCTGTTGTTGTATGTGTCGAATTGCTATGCTTTATCTTGGCCATGTCGCAGTTGTAAATGAGAACTTGTTCTCAACTAGCCTACCTGGTTAAATAAAAGGTGAAATAAATAAAAAATTAAATAAGCCCCACGATGGTAGCGACTGCCCGTTAGTACTTATCGCTTATCAACCATCAGTTAATGTCAC
Organism: Oncorhynchus clarkii lewisi; assembly: GCF_045791955.1. Lineage (NCBI taxonomy): Eukaryota > Metazoa > Chordata > Actinopteri > Salmoniformes > Salmonidae > Oncorhynchus > Oncorhynchus clarkii. The sequence goes on from NC_092164.1 coordinate 64,180,451, forward strand.
GAGTCCGACCGAGGGTGGCTTCCCTTCCCGGTCGGGTGGCGCTCGGCGGTCGTCGTCACCGGCCTTTTAGCTGCCACTGATTGTCTTTCCTCCCCCTCCTTGTATGTTTATTGGTAGCACCTGTTTGTGATGATTAGTTGGGCTTTTTTAGACAGCCGGCCCGCCTGTTTGTTGTGTGGGATTATTCATTGTAACCTTCGGCTCTGTAGTAGAGGAACGTGTTTGTTCCTGGTCGTGCATTTTTCAGTTGTACATTTTTCATTCCCCGTGTTTGGGGCCGTTATTATTGTGAGCACCCTGTGGTGCGTTGGTGCAATTAAAGAGCACAGCATTGCACTCTCTGTCTCCTGCGTCTGACTCCACACCCACGACACCCGGAGCATTACAGTTAATCACAATACTTTGTCTCCGCAGGAGGCCTTTTGGTGACAAGGTAAAAATCTGTCCTTCTGCCCCTGAACAAGTCCGTTAACCCACTGTTCCTAGGCCGTCATTGTAAATAAGAATTTGTTCTTAACTGACTTGCCTAGTTAAATAAAGGTTAAATAAAAATGTTTTTAAAAACTTTACTTTAATAAAATATTTGTTTAATTTGATGACTATTATTTCATTCCAAGTCATCTCATCTCTATAGAGCTGCTGCCTGACAAAAATCACTATTTTAATAGTTCTTCAAAGTAAATAAGGCATACTATTATAAACTGCTGAATACCAACTGTCAATCACTTAGATCGTGTACTTTCAGGCTCGCGAAGCAACAGCTTTCTATCCCTCTCGATCGTGGTTCTCTATTCTCTCAGTCTCCGTGTCGGCTCCACACCGACCAGACAAGTTTAAGCGGACGCGCAATGGATAATGGTCATTGTAGTTAATTACCACTTTTTCTGTGCTAAACCATGTAGAATATTGGCCTGTTGGAAACTACAACTCCCTACTACATCGCACAGTTCAGGCTTCATCTGATTTATCTCTACAGAAATTGCACATAAAGCTGACAGAAAAAATATAATTCAAATAACTGAACCAACGTCGGTCAACTAGTTGTTTAAAAAACAAAAAAATAACAGAAATGTCGGTTAATCGCTCAACACTAGCATACAGTCAAAACAAAACTGAAACCTGAGAGGAATGGGATATAGAGAGGAAGTTGTGTAAACACAATATGTAGCTATGTCATTGTGTAAACTATTGCTAAACTTACTGAGGGACACAATGAAGGTATGGGGAACTTATATTAATTTATACACTTTTTCTTCCTCTAAATACCTCCTAATTGAAAAATGTATTATGTGGACCACTGTACGGAGTGTCAGTGACAGTGTGAATGAACCTGTCCCCTGGTATAAGGACATATAGCAGGACTACAGTATAGTAAAGAATCCCAAACCTAAGTGTTGCCCTTGGATTCAGATTGTTCTCAATTAGAGGTCGACCGAGTATGATTTTTCAACGCCGATACCGATTATTGGAGGACCAAAAAAGGCCGATACCGATTAATTGGACGATTTAAAAAAAAAACATTGTAATAATGACAATTACAATAATACTGAATGAACACTTATTTTAACTTTATATAATACATCAATAAAATCAATTTAACCTCAAATAAATAATGAAACATGTTCAATTTGGTTTAAATAATGCAAAAACAAAGTGTTGGAGAAGAAGGTAAAAGTGCAATATGTGCCATGTAAGAAAGCTAACGTTTAAGTTCCTTGCTCAGAACATGAGAACATATGAAAGCTGGTGGTTCCTTTTAACACGAGTCTTCAATATTCCCAGGTGAGAAGTTTTAGGTTATAGGAATTATAGGACTATTTCATTAACCTTTGACTATTGGATGTTCTTATAGGCACTTTAGTATTGCCAGTGTAACAGTATAGCTTCCGTCCCTCTCCTCGCTCCTACCTGGGCTCGAACCAGGAACACAACGACAACAGCCACCCTCGAAGCAGCATTACCCATGCAGAGCAAGGGGAACAACTACTCCAAGTCTCAGAGCGAGTGACATTTGAAACGCTATTAGCGCGCACCCCGCTAACTAGCTAGCCATTTCACATCGGTTACACCAGCCTAATCTCGAGAGTTGATAGGCTTGAAGTCATAAACAGCGCTGTGCTTGCGAAGAGCTGCTGGCAAAACGCACGAAAGTGCTGTTTGAATGACTGCTCTATCAAATCATAGACTTAGTTATAACATAATAACACACAGAAATATGAGCCTTAGGTCATTAATATGGTCGAATCCGGAAACTATCATCTCGAAAACAAGACGTTTATCCTTTCACATTGGAGCAACAATACGCACCGCATCGATTATATGCAACGCAGGACACGCTGGATAAACTACTAATATCATCAACCATGTGTAGTTAACTAGTGATTATGATTGATTGTTTTTTATAAGATAAGTTTAATTCTAGCTAGCAATTTACCTTGGCTTACTGCATTCGCGTAACAGGCAGGCTCCTCGTGGAGTGCAATGTAATCAGGTGGTTAGAGCGTTGGACTAGTTCACTTAACTGTAAGGTTGCAAGATTGAATCCCCTGAGCTGACAAGGTGAAAATCTGTCGTTCTGCCCCTGAACGAGGCAGTTAACCCACCGTTCCTAGGCCGTCATTGAAAATAAGAATGTTTTCTTAACTGACTTGTCTAGTAAAATAAACATTAAATAAAGGTGTAAATACATTTTTAAAATCTGCCAAATCGGTGTCCAAAAATACTAATTTCCGATTGTTATGAAAACTTGAAATCAGCCCTAATTAATCGGCCATTCCGATTAACCGGTCGACCTCTATTCTCAATAGCCTACAGCAGTGTTCGCCAAAAGGTGACCTGCGGGCCTAATTCGGCTCACGGGTGATTTTATTTGCCGAATCCCCATCCCCTCCGCAAAAAACATTCTGAGCAAATATGTTATTATTATTACTTATTTTTTATTTTTTTTTTGGGGGGGGGGGGATTATCTAAAATTATTTTAATTTAGGAAATATGTTCCCAAGTATTCCCACACATATACATAGGAGAGGCATAGTATGTGATTATGCCATTCCGTCTGATTGTATTTCCCTATCTGTTTAGGCTTCTTGTCGTTAATTTGCTGTGCACAAATTAATTACAACTATTTTCTGACCCTCAACCATCCTCTGAATGTAACTGGGGACCCCTGACCTACAGCATCAGTGGTGATTTTTCCTGCAGTCTGGTGTCCAGAATAACAGGGATGTATCCCAAATGGCACTCTTCCCTATTTAGTCCACTACTTTCCACCAGAGCTCTATGGTCCCTGCTCAAATGTAGTGCACAATAATGGAATACACTCTTAGAAAAAAAGGGTTCTTTGGTTGTCCCCATAGGAGAATCCGTTTGGGTTCCATGTAGAACTATCTGTAGAAAGGGTTCTACATGTTACCCAAAAGGGTTCTACCTCCAACCAAAAAGGGATATTCAAAGGTTTCTCCTATGGGGACAGCCGAAGAACCCTTTAAGGTTTTTATTGTTTTTATTAAAGTGAAGGGTGCCAATTGGAACGAACCCCAGGTGTAGAGGTGTGTGTACTGTGTAGTGGTGACAGCGACTCACACTGTACCGTCCTGGCCTTGTTGGTGTGCAGCATGATGTGGGTCATGAGGGTGAGCTGCGGGGCGCTCTCACAGAAGGTCTCGATGAGGCGCAGCATGCTCAGGTCGTGAGTCAGGTACACGACGTACCCCGAGCCCTGCTCCTGTCGCCACCACACACGGAAGCCCTGCCATATGGCTGAGATGTGTCTGTGAACAAACACTGTCTGTTAGTATGAGCAGCAATAACCAACAGAAACACCTGTCAGGGACAATAGAACATACGCACATGGGCATCATTCTAAAAAATGTCTTCCACTTAGCTAACTTATCTTCTGTGTAGGTGGGGAGTAAGTTGACGAAATAGAGCACCATCATGAGCTGTAGGGTCCTTATACCACTTAAATTGTTTGAATTGCCATCTTGTGTGTTACTGAGCGGTAATAATCCAGAAAACACCTATCATTGTCAGAGAACAGGACGCAGACATAGGCCTATTTATGTCATTCAAAAGGTGGGGAGTGAGGTTGTCAAGACAGAGCCTACTGGGGTATGGTTACATACCTGACACACCGGAGTGGTAACTTGATTGGTTTCTACACAAGTCACATGTTATTAGTGGTGCATGAGCTGCTCTGTGAGCCTCAGTATTCACACCACAATGAGAAAAGTATACAAATATGTGCATCGTGAGCTGTAGGATCGTTCCTGTACTTCGCCCAAATAGTTTGAATTCCCAATGAACTATCATGTGTGTTACTGTGCACTTATTACATTGTATGTCCATCCCAAATGACTGGCTCTTCTCGCTGACACACCTGTGAGTTGGGTAACTTGATGTTTTCTACACAAGTCACATGTTATTAGCTGTACATGAGCTGCTCAGCGAGCCTCTCAGTATTAACGAGACTAAGGAAATTATACGTTTTAGGACATCAATTTCATAGGCTACATTAAAAAAAACTTCTGAGGAAATTATATATATATATATATTATTATTATTATTATAATAATATGACCAAATTATTATATGACCAAATAATAAAAAGATTATACAATGCATAGTTTCATGAAGCCCAAAAAATTATGCACTACACTGTAGCCATAGAACAAATAAATGACTATGTATTTCTCAATCAATGTAGATTATGTATTTTTAGACGACTGTGTCTAGTACACTGTGATAAACGAGGTGTAGTTAACAAAGATGGTCCACGTGAGAATGACGTGCATGCGATCAAGTGTCAAACTAAAAAGCTATCTACAGTACCTGCAAAAGAATCCGAGCTGAAGTACGTGTAGCAGGAATGAAAGTTTGACGCAGCCTCCAAAGAGGACATTCTTGGCAGTTTGCTCATCGAAGCCCTCCAGTTCGCGGTCGTATTTGAACCAGAACCAGCTAAACATCTGGACCACTACCGAAGACAGGACCATAAGGCCGATCAACACCCCGAACCAGAAGAAATCCCCACGCGAGTAGAACTCCGTAGCGACCCAAATGTCGGATCCCACGTCAAACAAGAAGGTACACACACCGACTACCGAGAAAAGAAAATCGAGCCATGAGTACTTCGAAAACATTGGGCTATCCATAGCTAAATACCCCCTGTCCCGCCGCTCTCTAATGTTTTTCCGTTAGCTTGTCTTGCTTCATGCATTTGTTGTACCATCTTTAGCGAAAGCTATTCGCTATATCATGAGCTGTCGAATTTTACAAGTCTAAAGAATAATGACAGCTCTCGCATGTTGTCCAATGCATCCGTTAGGAAAAGTAAACATGGAACACAACTTGTAGTTACATTTGAATGCAACAATGAAGCGAGGACAGGCATTGTAGCTAACGATCACATCTCCATTGTAAAGTTGATCTCAAGAGGTGAGTTCAGTTGGATTGAACGTTTGCTACGTAGCTTAACGGTTTATACTGAACGACAAGTTTCCCCAAAAGGTTCAAAGTTCTTGAACAGACTTGGAGGTACGTTTGCTCCGGTTGGTGGGTGTGGCTTGAAGCAAAGTGTGACGTGTTTTAAGGGCAGCGGCCATGCTGACAGTGTTCCCCAACCCACAAGTCAGCCATTCCCCGTTTTTGAAATGTTCGTTCTGAACAGCACCGTTTCCGTTGAATTGAATGTTGCAGTACGTTTCTTCGTACTGAACGCAGCCCAGTTTGAATTGACGCCCGTGTCGTGTGTCCCACACAACGATCAGCATTCAAATGTATAGAAGCCCCTCCCACAACAACATGTAGGAATCTGGAGTGCCTGTGCAACCCGATTAGACAACAATGGTGATTGTAGTCTAATCTGGTGGCCAGAGAAGATGGATGACTTTATAGGGGTACTATAGGGGAAAACTATCTTTGCATTGACCATCCCATATCAGATTATTCCCATGTGCTATGAACAAATACGCATGTGTGAACAACTATGCATTAAGAAAACATATACAGTGCCTTGCAAAAGTATTCATCTCCCTTGCCGTTTTTCCTATTTTGTTGCATTACAATCTGTAATGTAAATGTATTTTTATTTGGATTTCATGTAATGGACAGACACAAAATAGTCCAAATTGGTGAAGTGAAATAAAAAAATAAAAACACCACCAAGCAAGTGGCACCACGAAAACCAAGGAGCTCTCCAAACCAATCAGGGACAAAGTTGTGGAGAAGTACAGATCAGGGTTGGGTTATAAAAAAAATATCAGAAACTTTGAACATCCCACAGAGCACCATTAAATCCATTATTTAAAAAAAATGGAAAGAATATGGCACCACAACAAACCTGCCAAGAGAGGGCCGCCCACCAAAACTCACAGACCAGGCAAGGAGGGCATTAATCAGAGAGGCAACAAAGAGACCAAAGAAAACCCTGAAGGAGCTGCAAAGCTCCACAGCGGAGATTGGAGTATCTGTCCATAGGACCACATTAAGCCGTACACTCCACAGAGCTGGGCTTCATGGAAGAGAGGCCAGATAAAAGCCATTGCTTAAAGAAAAAAATAAGCAAACACGTTTGGTGTTCTACCAAAAGGCATGAGGGAGACTCCCCAAACATATGGAAGAAGGCACTCTGATCAGATGATACTAAAATTTAGCTTTTTGGCCATCGAGGATAATGCTATGTCTGGTGCAAACCCAACACCTCTCATCACCCTGAGAACACCACAGTGAAGCATGGGTGGCAGCATCATGCTGTGGGGATGTTTTTCATCTGCAGGTACAGGGAAACTGGTCAAAATTGAAGGAATGATGGATGGCACTAAATACAGGGAAATTCAGTCTTCCAGATATTTGAGATTGGGACGGAGGTTCACCTTCCAGCAGGACAATGACCCTAAGCATACTGCTAAAGCAACAATTGAGTGGTTTAAGGGGGGGGGGACATTTAAATGTCTTGGAATGGCCTTGAAAGATTAGTGGAATCTGTGTGGGTAGCTGGACAGGTAGGATGACTGACAGTGAAGGTGAACAGGTGGTCAGGTGACAGAGGAATGGATGAGACTGAGGCAGGAATTCCTTTATCCATAAAGTGGTATATTTACTGAGTAGTCTGTGCTGCATCACAAAGGAAACAAATAACATGTATCTGATCAAATTCCTCATCCCAAAGATCATATCATAACAATTCATGATTAACATAATTAGGGAAGTCAACAATCCAGTTCATTAAGAAGTCAATAGTAATCATCTGTGAGTCATTTAGGCTTGTAACTATTTATCATAAATCATGAAAGAATACAAACAGTGAATGGTTATTCAATCTGTAACCCCCATTAGTTTGATATCAAAGTCGATCAGTTAGCAAACAATGACGTTTCTCATTTCACCCTTTCATTGTCTTCATGTGTACATATAATTAATTTCATTACATATTAACCATATCGATTGCATAATTGGCCTATGAGGATCCGTGATCATTGGCAATTCACATTACACAATATGTTTGAAGCGTGCGCTCCAAGCCGCGCTCTGCGGTAATAACTATAAGCAATAACTGATGGCCCACTCCCCCGATCGCCACAGATAGTTCAGATGAAAGGTAACAGAGTCGGTGGATTTACGTGAATTCATGGACGCACAGAACTTCTGGATCAGACGGAGTTAAGGAAGAGAAAGCAGCGAGATCAGGCGATGGCAATTTCCTCCTTTTATGGAGTTGAGATCTGTCGGACATTTCCACCTGACCTAATTAAAGCGCCCCTGGCCCATCCGAGTAAGTGGCAATGAATTAAAGGATTATTCCACCAACTCCATGGGCCTTTTCTACAGGCCTAGTCAAAGCCCAGAACTCAATCCAATTGAGAATATGTGGGGTGACTTAAAGATTGCTGTTCACCAGCGGAACCCAACCAACTTGAAGGAGCTGGAGCAGTTTTGCCTTGAAGAATGGGCAAAAATCCCAGTGGCTAGATGTGCCAAGTTTATAGAGACATGCCCCAAGAGACTTACAGCTGTAATTGCTGCAAAAAGTGGCTCTACAAAGTATTGACTTTGGGGGGGTGAATAGTCTTCCACGCACAAGTTTATTTTTTTGTTGTCTTATTTCTTGTTTGTTTCACAAAACATATTTAGCATCTTCAAAGTGGTAGGCATGTTTTGTAAATTAAATGATACAACCCCCCCCCCCCAAAAAATCAATTTTAATTCCAGGTTGTAAGACAACAAAATAGGAAAAATGCCAAGAGGGTAAATACTTGCGCAAGCCACTGTATAATCATCTATACTACTCAATTATATAGAAATCATTGACACTACTAGGTAGACAAGTCAACTTCACCTTATTTATTCACACAGTTATCGCATTTACATGTTAAGGTCATTCTGGAATTAAACTGGGATTCATGTTGACCCCATTGACATACAAAAGACCCAATGGCAATCAATCTGGCCTAACAATAAATCAATAAAAATGGAATGTTGTTATATATGGCCTGAACATTGGAAAGTGAATGAACTAACGCAGTATAACGATCCTTGGACCTACTATTGATGGTACGCCCACTTCTGCGCTTGGTCCTACAGTGTTCAGAATAGCGTGTATAATATATGTGCCTTTTCCCACTACCGCGCAACTGTGTCTTTGTTCCTGTGACACAAAATCAGCACAGGGGAAATGTCGAGAGTTTACATCGGAAGATTGAGCTATCGAGCAAGGGAAAAGGACGTCGAGAAGTTCTTCAAAGGCTATGGGAAGATACTTGAAGTTGACCTAAAAAACGGGTAACAAAATGAACGCCGCTCTCCGTGTCGTTGTTCTGTGCTAGCTAACCGCTAACTAGCCGCTAGCTTACCGCGTTGAGTTCGTGGCCTAGTTGCTAGGCCTGTTGAAGTGCCGTTTATTGACAATTCTCGTACATTGTTTGAGTTTGGCAACCCGATTGACGTATTGTTTATTTGTATGGGTTGTAATTTATAAGATATTTGCTAGACAACCAAAGTTTGTTAACCAATTTCGGTTAACGAGTTTTAGCTAACGTTAGCTGTCGTTAGCACCTAGTTAGCGTCTAATTGTTTTGAGTACTAGACGCTTCCTATTTAAAATAATAAAAGGTAGTTACACGTTTTATAGCCAAAATCTTAATTAGGTAACGTTAGCAGGCACCTTGAAAGACGTTTGGCATGCTAGCTATCTGCTAACGATGTTACGCTAGTTAACTTACCCCCATAGCTGGCAACGTGTACACTTTTTCTCTCTTTCTTAGTTTGCTGTACAGCCAACATAATGGTGATATTTGGTGTCTGGTGGATCAGATGAGACCCCATTTGCAAAACCAGTTACTAATATTACATGGGTTTATACAAACAAAATGCTCACTATTTCGACATGGCTAGTCAGTCTAACGTTAACTGTACTCAAAACTGCACCATGCTTGCAGATGGAATTTCGTTAGCACCCTGCATTGATTGCAGACCTGGGCCCCCGAGTGGCGCAGCGGTCTAAGGCACTGCAGTCACTGGTACGAATCCAGGCTGAATCACATCCGGCCGTGATTGGGAGTCTCATAGGGATGCGCACAATTGGCCCAGCATCGTTTGTGTTTGGCCGGGGTAGGTCGTCATTGTAAATAAGAATTTGTTAACTGACATGCCTAGTTAAATATAATAGGGCCTATTGGTGTAATTAGTAGGCTGCCGCTTATAGCCTACCTCTTTCTCTACTCTCTTTCTCTATGGTTGCTTCCTTCCTCACTTTCAACTGTTAAATTAAATGTATCACATCTGGCTGTGATTGGGAGTCCCATAGGGCGGTGCACAATTGGCCCAGTGTCGTCCGGGTTTGGCCGGGGTAGGCCGTCATTGTAAATAAGAATTAGTTCTTAACTGTCTAGACTAGTTATATTATTTCACTGTTATTTATCCCGGGAAAAGGGAGTGGTTTTGGGTGGTAAATCTCAGTAACCGGGTTCCCACCCTTCAACCCTAGTACACATAGGCAGGACCGCAAAGTATCACAACTATAGCAGCAGCATAGCCATATATTGTGGCGGTGATAAGTTCATGCTTCCATACAGCCGGTACACCTTAGCAACGGCAGCAATTTTTCAACTAACCGTTTCATGCTGATTACTACAGCGGGGAAAGTAAGCCATACCGGCAAAATAAATAGTCGGGATATGACCTACTGGTAAAATGTTAGCTTATCACAATAATTAAAACATCATTGCCACATGTCAGTTGCATGGAAAATGTACAAATGGACTTAAACATGTGGAAATACCCTCCAAAATACGATGTGGTTCGACGATAACAGTAATAATTTAGCTACTTTTGTATGCATAGTGTTTGTGGAGAAAGATTTTTTTTCAGCCACACCCGTTGCTGACGGGTGAAGGAAAAGAGAGAAAAAACACACCGCCATGCAATCTCCATAACATAACACTGCCAGTAGAATAGCCTTACTGGAGAGCTCAGTGACTTTCAACATGGCACCGTCATAGGATGCCGCCTTTCCAACAAGTCAGTTCGTCAAATTTCTGCCCTGTTAGAGCTGCACCGGTCGTTCAACTGCTGTTATTGTCAAGTGGAAATGTCTAGGAGCAACCATCAAATCAAATCAAATTTTATTTGTCACATACACATGGTTAGCAGATGTTAATGCGAGTGTAGCGAAATGCTTGTGCTTCTAGTTCCGACAATGCAGTAATAACCAACAAGTAATCTAATTAACAATTCCAAAACTACTGTCTTATACACAGTGTAAGGGGATAAAGAATATGTACATAAGGATATATGAATGAGTGATGGTACAGAGCAGCATAGGCAAGATACAGTAGCTGGTATCGAGTACAGTATATACATATGAGATGAGTATGTAAACAAAGTGGCATAGTTAAAGTGGCTAGTGATACATGTATTACATAAGGATACAGTCGATGATATAGAGTACAGTATATACGTATGCATATGGGATGAATAATGTAGGGTAAGTAACATTATATAAGGTAGCATTGTTTAAAGTGGCTAGTGATATATTTACATCATTTCCCATCAATTCCCATTATTAAAGTGGCTGGAGTTGAGTCAGTGTCAGTGTGTTGGCAGCAGCCACTCAATGTTAGTGGTGGCTGTTTAACAGTCTGATGGCCTTGAGATAGAAGCTGTTTTTCAGTCTCTCGGTCCCAGCTTTGATGCACCTGTACTGACCTCGCCTTCTGGATGATAGCGGGGTGAACAGGCAGTGGCTCGGGTGGTTGATGTCCTTGATGATCTTTATGGCCTTCCTGTAACATCGGGTGGTGTAGGTGTCCTGGAGGGCAGGTAGTTTGCCCCCGGTGATGCGTTGTGCAGACCTCACTACCCTCTGGAGAGCCTTACGGTTGAGGGCGGAGCAGTTGCCGTACCAGTTGCCAATGGCTCACTCGCAAAGTGGTAGGCCACACAAGCTCACAGAACGGGATCGCTGAATGGTGTAATAATCGTCTGTCCTCGGTTGCAACACTCACTACCGAGTTCCAAACTGCATCTGGAAGCAATGTCAGCACAAGAACTGTTCGTCGGGAGCTTCATGAAATGGGTATCCAGCCGCACACAATCCTAAAATAACCATACGCAATGCCAAGTGTCGGCTGGAGTGGTGTAAAGCTTGCTGCAATTGGACTCCCTGCTGCAGCGACCACAGAAAATCAGTGTGTATCTCGTTGTCCGTGTTGCTGAAGCTGCAACATAATTATAGCCTTATCCTACTGAAAAGTTATGTTTCCGAAATCCCTCCTTTGTTTAGGAAAAACATTCCCTATTCCTTTTAACCCTTGCTCTTTTCACGTGACATTGCATTACAAACATGTGTCACGTGAAGCGAGCAAGAGTTGAGACCTATTCGCATGGTACTAGTATTACTAGACTACACTGGTTATCTACACTACTATTCAAAAGTTTGGGGTCACTTCGAAATTTCCTTGTTTTTGAAAGAAAAACACATTTTTTTTTTAAGAGAAAATAATCCCCCATTAAAATAACATCAAATTGATCAGAAATGCAGTGTAGACATTGTTAATGTTGTAAATTACTATTGTAGCTGGAAACGGCTGTTTTTAATGGAATATCGACATTTATCAGCAACTATCACTCCTGTGTTCCAATGGCACTTTGTGTTAGCTAATCCAAGTTTATAATTTAGAAGGCTAATTGATCATTAGAAAACCCTTTTGCAATTATGTTAGCACAGCTGAAAACCGTTCAGATTTAAAGAAGCAATAAAACTGGCCGCCTTTAGACTTGTTGAGTATCTGGAGCATCAGCATTTGTGGGTTCGATTACAGGTTCAAAATGATCAGATACAAAGAACTTTCTTCTGAAACTCGTCAGTATATTCTTGTGTTGAGAAATGAAGGCTATTCCAGGTGAGAAATTGCCAAGAAACGATCTCGTAAAACGCTGTGTACTACCCCACTTCACCAAACAGCGCAAACTGGCTCTAACCAGAATAGAAAAAGGATTGGGAGGCCCTGGTGCACAACTGAGCAAGAGGACAAGTTCTTTAGTGTCTAGTTTGAGAAACAGACGCCTCACAAGTCCTCAACTGGCAGCTTCATTAAATAGTACCCGCAAAACACCAGTCTCTACGTCAACAGTGAAGAGGTGATTCCGGGATGCTGGCCTTCTAGGCAGAGTTGCAAAGAAAAAAACATATCTCAGACTGGCCAATATAATATTAAGATGGGCTTAAAAGAACAGACACTGGACAGAGGAAGATTGGAAAAAAAGTGTTATGGACAGACAAATCTAAGTTTGATGTGTTCGGATCACAAAGAAGAATATTTGTATGAGGCAGAAAAGATGCTGAAAAAGTGCTTGATGCCATCTGTCAAGCATGGTGGAGGCATTGTGATGGTCTGGGGGTGCTTTGTTGGTGGTAAAGTGGGAGATTTGTAAAAGGGATCTTGAACAAGGAAGGCTCACTCCATTTTGCAATGCCATGCCACACCCTGTGGACAGCACTTCATTGGAGCCAATATCTTCCTACAACAGGACAATGACCCAAAGCAAAGCTCCAAACTATGCAATAACTATTTAGGGAAGAAGCTGTCAGCTGGTATTCTGTCTATAATGGAGTGGCCAGTACAGTCACCGGATCTCAACCCTATTGCGCTGTTGTGGGAGCAGCTTGACCGTATGGTACGTAAGAAAAGCCCATCAAGCCAATCCAACTTGTGGGAGGTGCTTCAGGAAGCATGGTGTGTGTGTGTATATATATATATATATATATTCACACACAAATTTGACTGTTATGACAGAAGCCTGGTGGAGTGAGGATACAGATTCAACATGTCCGAGTGATGGGGCCACACTGAACTCCAGCTTGGTTTCTGAACCATCTTCCCTATAGTGGCGGCGTAATACATAGAAACAAAAGCATTAATGGGCTACGTGTAGAATTTTGGCCCATTCCTCCTGACAGATCTGATGTAACTGAGTCAGGTTTGTAGGCCTCCTTGCTCGCACACGCTTTTTCAGTTCTGCCCACACATTTTCTATAGGATTGAGGTCAGGGCTTCGTGATGGCCACTCCAATACCTTGACTTTGTTGTCCTTAAGCCATTTTGCCACAACTTTGGAAGTATGCTTGGTGTCATTGTCCATTTGTAAGACCCATTTGCGACCAAGCTTTAACTTCCTGACGGATGTCTTGAGATGTTGCTTCAATATATCCACATAATTATCCTACCTCATGATGCCATCTATTTTGTGAAGTGCACCAGTCCCTCCTGCAGCAAAGCACCCCCACAACATGATTTTGCCACCCCCGTGCTTCACGGTTGGGATGGTGTTCTTTGGCTTGCAAGCCTCCCCCTTTTTCCTCCAAACATAACAATGGTCATTATGGCCAAACAGTTCTATTTTTGTTTCATCAGACCAGAGGACATTTCTCCAAAAAGTATGATCTTTGTCCCCATGTGCAGTTGCGAACCGTAGTCTGGCTTTATTATGGTGGTTTTGGAGCAGTGGCTTCTTCCTTGCTGAGCGGCCTTTCAGGTTACGTCGATATAGGACTCGTTTTACTGTGGATATAGATACTTTTGTACCTGTTTCCCCCAGCATCTTCACAAGGTCCTTTGCTGTTGTTCTGGGATTGATGTGCACTTTTCATACCAAAGTACGTTCATCTCTAGGAGACAGAACGAACGCGTCTCGTTCCTGAGCGGTATGACGGCTTCGTGGTCCCATGGGGTTTATAGTTGCGTACTATTGTTTTGTACAGATGAACGTGGTACCTTCAGCCGTTTTGAAAATTGCTCCCCGGGATGAACCAGACTTGTGGAGGTCTACCACTTGGCTGATTTCTTGTGATTTTCCCATGGTGTCAAGCAGAGGCATTGGTGTTGAAGTTAGGCCTTGAAATACATCCACAGTTACACTTCCAATTGACTCAAATTATGTCAATTAGCCTATCAGAAGCTTCTAAAGCCATGACATAATTTTCTGGAATCTTCCAAGATGTTTAAAGGCACAGTCAACTTAGTGTATGTAAACTTCTGGCCCACTGGAATTGTGAAATTGTGATACAGTGAAATAATCTGTCTGTAAACAATTGTTGGGAAAATTACTTGTCATGCACAAAGTAGATGTCCTAACCGACTTGCCAAAACTATAGTTTACCAAGAAATTTGTGGAGTGGTTGAAAAACGAGTTTTACTGACTGCAACCTAACTGTATTTAGACTTCTGACTTCCGTGTGTGTGTGTGTGTGTGTGTGTGTGTGCTTATTCGCAGCACTTATGTCAATTTATCAAATCCATTATTGTTTTCTTGCGAAAACCTTGATCAACACCGGTCATACTCGGACATTTCTCTTAAAACACAGGGATGTCGACTGCCACGGGGATAGTAATTGGAGTTTGCCCCAAAAAAACAGTAGGTTATTCTGGCTGGGATTATTACACTCCTGCCGTATAAAAATTACTGACGTGGCAGTTTCGGATGGGACTAAAATGACCTATGTTTTGTGCACATAATTACATTACCCAACCTCCCATTGTAAAACTTATCCCGTCTGAATAGGCCCTGACCTATAGCATCATAATCACGTCAATAAATTGGTTTTAAACAAACTTTGAACACTGTAACACACGTGACAGCAAAATGGATGCAGAGGACGTTACAAACTCGAGAAACGGGTATGTTTACTGGTTGCTCAGGAGGTAAAGGGGAAAAGAAGGTAAGGAGCCAGCTCTGCGTACATATTGTGCCAAACAGGTGCTGTATAAACAACACTAAAGTATAAATGTACCAGAGAGTCTGTAACACTTTTTTTTTTTTTTTATGAAGCGTTTATTACAGCAAAGACCTTAACAGTAACATTAATTTGTGGATGCAATTTCTGAAATGGAACCGTTTTTATTTATTGTATAAGCTAATTATTCAAGGCTTGCTTTATTTTCAAACTAAAATGCACAATGCAAATAGTCCAGGTAGCCATTTGATTACCTGTTCAGGAGTCTTATGTCTTGAAGGTAAAAAACTGTTGAGGAGCCTTTTTTGTCCTAGACTTGGCACTCTGGTACCGCTTGCCATGCGGTAGTAGAGAGAACAGTCTTAGACTGGGGTGTCTGGGGTCTTCTTTCCATCTTTTTGGGAGCCTTCCTCTGACACCGCCTGGTGTAGAGGTCCTGGATGGCAGGCAGCTTTGCCCCAGTGATGTACTGGGCCGTACGCACTACCCTCTGTAGTGCCTTGCGGTCAGAGGCCGAGCAGTTGCCGTACCAGGCAGTGATACAGCCAGTAGCCACATGCTCTCGATGTTGCAGCTGTAGAACCTTTTTTTTGAGGATCTCAGGACCCATGCCAAATTGTTTAAGTTTGTTACGTATGACCATAATAACGGCAAGAAGGAGATCAAGAAAATGTAGCATTATTATAGAATTTTCCAGGCAATTTGGAACCGCGTTAAAGAAAACAACTAAATCAATAATACCGCAGAGGCTGTTCCAACACAAAGAAGTCTAACGCCTTTATTTGCTACAGCAAAACGCAAAAAAAATAATGTAAAAACAGCTGTGGAATTGTTTACTTGCCGTGACGTTGCGTGAGGCTTAGTGCTCACGGAATCAGTAGGCTTTTAAACAAACACACACAAGCAGGATCTTTCTTTTTTTCTGTAGATATATTGATTTATAATGCCAGGCACATTTTAACAGTTAGGCTATTGATTTATACACTTAAGTTGGTTTCCCCTCTTCTCACTTTTCTTAGACAATAAGGCAAGGGCTGTTTTTCTCATCTCATTCTGCTGCTACCTCCACTGTATTGTTCTCAACGCCAATATCTTGGTTAACTTTGCTATTATGCACATAGGAATATGGTCTAGGAAAAGGCGCCAATTCAACAGGCGCACTGAAGTGTTTCAGATCCGTGGACAGAGACCACTATTCATCGAGGGAGAAAGTGCATTTGATATAAATTATTTTTATTAGTGTTGCACCATTTGTTCTTATGTACACATATACACAATTTCAGTAGCACATGTCTTAGACTGATGGACTGTGCCACCCCCACGGCCTCCACAATGGATCAGTCCACTCAGTGTGAATCAGACGGGTGTCTTGTACACCATGAGAGTTTGAAAAAGAGAAGAGAGAGAATTTGTCTGCTCGACTAAAGAAATCTCGGTCAACCAACAGCCTGTCGACTAAATGGGTCAGCTCTAGTTTATGCCACCTTAATAAAAGGTAATGCATTTTTAAAAGTTAAAATTAATAGGGATTCTATGATTTTAATAATATTTCACAAAGAGCTCCCGTACTGGGAAGAAATATAATCTACTTTAACTTTATTTTTTTTACACGTCACCCCTGCTTAATTCTCAACTTGGAACTTGCCAGTCTTCTCAACGCCCATCGCTAGTTGCAGGTGGAACGTTGGAATTGGGGGAAATGTTCTGTTTTTATCAAATCAAATGTGTCTGAGTGGGACCGATTCAAATGTTACTTTGTGATTTATGAAAAGTATCATGTACATTTGAGTCTGGCAGTAGATTTAGTCAAATAATTGGATCCCAAATTTGTACCATGTCTCTTGCCTAACATGCTTTGTCTCCTCTGTGTAAAGGTATGGGTTTGTTGAATTTGATGACCCCCGCGATGCAGATGATGCTGTGTATGACCTGAATGGGAAAGACCTGTGTGGGGAGAGGGTTATTGTGGAACACACAAAGGGGCCGCGGCGGGATGGCAGCTACGGCTCAGGAGGAGGAGGAGGAGGAGGAGGCGGCGGCGGAGGGGGGGGAGGAGGAGGTGGTGGAAGAAGTAAGTTTTGATTGAGGAGGCCAACATGGCAGTGGATGTAGGATAGGAGACTACTGCATAACATCTCAAGTTTGTCCTTGGTGGTTGTAGTTCATATAATTGTGTTCCGTTACATTTTGGTAATTTCGCAGACGCTCTTATCCAGAGTGACTTCGTCAGTGCATTCAACTTAATGTCGTTGGGTAAGACGACCACATATCTTAGTTAATAAAACAACTACTTTGTGTTTAAACTATTTGTTAATGCTGCCTGTGACGATATGTCTGATTTTTACCTTCATTTACCAGGTGATTTTATGTTTAATCGGAGTACCCTCTGTTCAAATGTTTGTTGCTTTCTTGGGGATAGTAGAGATGGTAACTTGTAGAAATGGTACCATATTGGTATCCATGGTCACAGCAGGCTCTGTTCACTCCATGCTCCCACCGCACTGATTCCATCCCTTTTTATCATTTGATTAATTGCACCTCAAGTTGTTTTTCTGTGACTTTTTAAGAGGACGTATTTAACTTATTTGTTGTAGTTTCCCCTAGTTTCTGGGACGAGTGGCTGCCAAGGGTTCTGTTCTAAATCCGGCCTATTAGGTTAGCGTACACGTTGCATGCTCGCAGAAACCATAGACTTCCAGGCATTGCGCTAACACTAGTTAGCATTGGCTTGCTGAAACACGGGCATGAAAAATGGTATCCATGAGCTCGGGAGAGACGGAAGGTTGAGAGTCATGCGTCCTCCGATACACAACCCAACCAAGCCGCGCTGCTTCTTAACACAGCGCGCATCCAACCCGGAAGCCAGCCGCACCAATGTGTCGGAGGAAACACCGTGCACCTGGCGACCTTGGTTAGCGCGCACTGCGCCCGGCCCGCCACAGGAGTCGCTGGTGCGCGATGAGACAAGGACACCCCTACCGACCAAGCCCTCCCTAACCCGGGTGACGCTATTCCAATTGTGCGTCGCCCCACGGACCTCCCGGTCGCGGCCGGTTACGACAGAGCCTGGGCGCGAGCCCAGAGTCTCTGGTGACGCAGCTGGCGCTGCAGTACAGCACCCTTAACCACTGCGCCACCCGGGAAGGCCCATCCTCTTTTTTTTTTTAAGACAACCAGTATTGTATTGCAGACGGTGTCACATCACGTAGTTACCGTGCTTCTACACCTGCATTGCTTGCTGTTTGGGGTTTTAGGCTGGGTTTCTGTACAGCACTTTGAGACATCAGCTGATGTACGAAGGGCTATATAAATACATTTGATTTGATTTGATCACGGACGAGCTAGTACTACTGAATTAAACCCTTTTATGGTACTTAACAGTAACTGTTTGAATAATGGGTGTAGAGAGAACAGATTTTTTAAATATTTGAGTTGATGATTGGAATTAAAATGACATGAACCACAACCACCAAATGACATGCCGTTATCTTGGGGAAACGGTGTGCTTGATTTTGAAACTGTCACAGGAGAAACAAATGCACTCGAATTCATTCAAATTGTCAGGGGGAATCTAGCTTGAGATTCACTACCATTTTAGAACATTTGCTGATAAAATTCTGTGATTTTTTTTTGACTAGAATAAATTAACTAGCTCATTTTGTTTGAGTAATTTGAGAATCGTGTAATCTGCTTGTTTTATTCAGGATTATTTTTTATTTTGTTTTAATTAATTAACTGAATGTTGAATAATAAAGGTAAAGATTTAACAAAGAACCTCCAATGTTTTAATTGAAAGAGTCCTTTGCTGACTGCCTGCCCCTATTGCTGGCCTGGCCATGGTGTCCCCTTTCCAACCAAGAGTGTGGTTTGACCATTCTGGGCCCCTGGGCAGACCAAAAAAGGGGAGCCAATGTGAATGAAGACCGCTTGTCCCATTAGTCCCAGGCCGGGTGGTGAGGATGCCATTGGGTTAGGAACAGATGTGGGTTGAGCTCTTATAGGTGCCTGAAACAAATGTGAAATGTCTATATATTTAGATGTGCTTAGTTAACTTAAACATTAGTGTCACCGTAAGTACTGTTTTCAGTCAGGTTTTATGTTTTTTTTTTTTTATCTTAGCTTTTCATTTTTTAAAGTTTTTATGTAGAGTTTTGTATTCAGTTCTACCCAAGCGTGACTCATCAGTTAATGATTTAGTAGTTTAGATGCGGAATAGGTCAATGTTCCTGATGGAAATGTGCAGGTTTCTATGTTAATTAATGTAGCCTACACACAGGATTTCATTTCCTTTTTTTTCTTTCTTTTTGGTTAGCTTGTTTTTGTCATTACTTTCCCCCGTCTGTAATCTATTTAAATTTCTCCCAGATTGTTTATGTGGCCATTGTTTACATAATGTAGTTTGGAGATTAGTGTTGAGGCTGTCCTCTCGGTGTGCCCCCTTGCCCTAATTGCTGTTGCTCTATCCTTGTTACTTTTGAAGGCGGGGGCGGGTATGGGCGTGGTGGCAGAGACAGATATGGCCCACCGGCAAGGACAGACTATCGGCTGATCGTTGAGAACCTGTCCAGTCGCTGCAGCTGGCAGGACCTGAAGGTATGGTGGAGACGGGTTATTCAGGAATGTTGGGGGTGGCAGGGTAGCCTAGTGGTTGGAGTGTGGAGGCGGCAGGGTAGCCTAGTGGTTAGAGGCGTTGGACTACTAACCGGAAGGTTGCAAGTTCAAATCCCCCGAGCTGACAACAAATATGTCGTTCTGCCCCCGAACAGGCAGTTAACCCACTAGGCCGTCATTGAAAATAAGAATTTGTTATTTTTTAAATTTTTTAGACAAGTCAGTTAAGAACAAATTCTTATTTTCAATGACGGCCTAGGAACTGAGGGTTAACTGCCTGTTCAGGGGCAGAACGACAGATTTGTACCTTTGTCAGCTCTGGGGTTTGAACTTGCAACCTTCCGGTTACTAATCCAACGCTCTAACCACTAGGCTACCCTGCCGCCTCTACACTCTAACCACTAGGCTACCCTGCCGCCTCTACACTCTAACCACTAGGCTACCCTGCCGCCTCTACACTCTAACCACTAGGCTACCCTGCCGCCTCTACACTCTAACCACTAGGCTACCCTGTCGCCTCTACACTCTAACCACTAGGCTACCCTGCCGCCTCTACACTCTAACCACTAGGCTACCCTGTCGCCTCTACACTCTAACCACTAGGCTACCCTGCCGCCTCTACACTCTAACCACTAGGCTACCCTGCCGCCTCTACACTCTAACCACTAGGCTACCCTGCCGCCTCTACACTCTAACCACTAGGCTACCCTGCCGCCTCTACACTCTAACCACTAGGCTACCCTGCCGCCTCTACACTCTAACCACTAGGCTACCCTGCCGCCTCTTAACTGACTTGCCTAGTTAAATAAAGGTTAAAAAAATAACTATCTTCTTCATTATGATTTCTGCATCCTATGTTCATGTTTATTACATGTACATTTAGTCATAAGACCCAATGGTTTTATAATAGCGGAGGTGTATAAAGATGGAGGTCCCCATGCACTTACCACACACGCCTAGTTTACTGTGTTCTCCCTATCGTACTGCTCTCCGTGACGCTTGTTTTTGTATGTTCATTGTCACGGTATACGTGAACCCAAGATGGCGGCAATTCGGAAAACATGAAACGACAGTAGATTGAAGACGTTTTACCATGTCGTGAGACGTATTTTTTTTTTACTCTGTGGGTAGTGCTTAAACAACGACGTCATAGCTGAAATCCGCCATCTTTGTGCACCTTCGTCATTGAATTAAATGCCCATAATTGTCATGTTTGAACTAACTTTTAGATGGCGCCGCATAAATCAGAAATTTCTAGCAGTTCACAAAATACATATATAACATGAAACGTGTATATAATGTATACCATATAAAATGACCTATATTTATTAATTAATTAATATCTTTGTGGTTTGCTGGCCCAACCCTTTCCCTTCCTTCACCAGGACTACATGAGGCAGGCGGGTGAGGTGACGTATGCTGACACCAATAAAGGACGCAGGAACGAGGGAGTGATAGAGTTCAGGCTGTACTCTGACATGAAGAGAGCCCTGGAGAAGCTGGACGGCACAGAGGTGAACGGCAGGAAGATCCGGCTGATTGAGGACCGCCCCGGGGCCAAGCGCAGCAAGCGCTCTTACTCTCGCAGCCGCTCCAGGTAGCTAAATCAGTATTATTATTTACAAGTCTCATAGTTATTTTTGATGCAAGGTGATCAGTCTGATCAGTGACTAAAGCTAAGGCTGAATTCACAATTCTTTTTTTTTTTTGTTTCCACTAATTAGTCGTTTGACCAATCGGATCTTGTTACCCAAAAATAGGCAAAATGGGCAAAATATCAGAACTGGCTGCCTGTGTAAACACAGCCTAATTGGTCGTGTCCAACACGGAGTAGGCCTTCTAGAAGAGGATGGGATTTCCACTGTATATGAGAACGATCTGCAAATCATAACGAGTAGTTATTCAAAGGACCATCTTTAATCAGCGACTGAGCAAAATACATGCATTAAAACAAAGGACTAGTTATTTCAGTTGCCCCCCCCTCAATGCACTGCTTTTCCCACCAGTTCACAATTTTAAGTTTCACACTTCCATTTGACTGCACTTCACCCTAACCCCTCAAGCATCTTTCATGCACATGGCTTACCTTTTTAACTTCTGTTCACCCCCCTCTGTCTCCAGGTCTCGCTCCAGGAGCCACAGGTCCCGTAAGAGCCGCAGCCGCAGTGAGAGCAGCAGTCGCTCCCGCTCCAGGTGAGTCCCAGAGCGCAGGCAACGTTTAACTCATGGGTGACCCCTGACCTCTTTAATGTGTCCCAAGTAGAACCATATTCCCTATGCAGTGCACTACTTTTGACTGGGGCTTAGGTTAAAATTAGTGCACTATATAGGGAATAGGGTGCCATTTATTACTCTCTACTTCTGCCCTTATCTACTGCGACTGTACTTAGTCGTTTTCTGAGGGACATCACCCGTATCTCAAGTCACTGTGTAGTAAATGTCCACTTACCCAGAGCTCTTGACTCCAATATGGACTTTGGTCCCCCCCCCTTTTTTTTTTGCTACCCAGATGTCCTAGCAGATGTCATGACCAGCTATTGCTTGGGGTGTTGGCCATTTTTACATGGCCGTAGTTCAATTACATTTTAGTTGACTGGTTGTCTGTCTGCTCCTTCCTGTTCCCCAGGGGTGCTGCCTCCCGCTCACGTAGTCGCTCCCACAGCAAGAAGGACAAGGACAAGACCAAGGGCCGCAGAGAGGAGGAGCGCACCAACGGTGCACACAAGGCCAAGGATGTGGGCCGCAGTAAGAGCCGCAGTAAGAGCCGCAGTAAGAGCCGCAGTAAGAGCCGCAGTAAGAGCAAAAAGACCAGCAAGAAAGAAGGGAAGAAGAGCAGGAAGGATGAGTCCAGGTCTCGTTCCCGCTCTCGCTCTAGATCAGCAGCCAAGGATCGCTCCAGGAAGTCGGGCTCCAAGAGCCGTGAGCCGGCCAAGAGCGACAACGAGGCAGCTGCAGCCGAGAAGGGGGCTCCCCGCTCTCGCTCCCATACGCCCACTGAATCCAAACCTAAATCCAAGTCAAAGTCCAAATCTCCATCTCCCTCCCCGGCCAAAGCCCGCTCCCGTTCCCCCTCCGTCTCTCGCTCAGAGTCCCGCTCCAAATCTCGCTCCGCATCTCGTTCTCGCTCCCGTTCTCTATCAGAGTCCTGAGCTAGGATACCAACAGCTCCCATCCATCGTTTTCCCCCTCTGTTTCTTCTCGCCCCCCCCACTTTCTTTTTTGGTCACTTTTCTTTTAGTATTTTTGATAAATGGTTGTATGAAAAACCCAGGCACTCACGCTCAAGGTGTCTTCCCCAATTATTTTAAATATACAGTGCTTGTCGGTCATTCAGCATCCTTTTCCCAGTAGTGTTGTCTCTTAATTGAGGTGTTTGTAAAAAAAAATTATAATAATATGAAAATGTGCGACCTAAGTTGGAGGGTATTTGCTTGGATAGATTTTTTGTAAGTTGAAATTAAGTTACAAGTGCTGTAGTAAGTGTGTTAACCTTAATGACATACTTAAGCATACCGAGCTGTCAATGTTGTGCAAGGATGGGGGTTGTTTTGTTCGGTTGTTTTGTTCGGTTGTATCTTCTCATTTTGTGGAAAATCCTTTTTACCACTTTTAAAAAAATAAAATAAAAATCCTGATCTCAAATGGAGTTGTCTTTTGGTTTCTAAATATAAGTTGGGTTGCATGAACATGTCATACTGATCAAATTGGTGCAGTTCTGGGTACTGAGATTAGTACTGTTGGAACCAACCTCTGCTCCAGGGCGGAGTACGTGTTCCTCCACTCAGCACATGACACCGTGGACCAGAGAAACGCTACACCACTATGGGGGCAACAAGAATGTCTGTTTATAGAGTCCCACAGTTGGGAGTCATAATACCATAACACCTAGCGGTCATTAAGGGAAATGGTTCCAATTGTTTCTCCACCATTCATTGTTCCCATGGGGGATTTTAGAAACACTTTAAATAAGGGCTGTGTTTCATGTAGGTTAAACTTGGCGTGGTGGTTTTTATAACCGTGTAAATCTCTAGGACGAGGTGACTTCAACATATTTGCCTGTATTTACCCCCCCCAAAAAATGAAATACTAATGTGACTATCATTAATAAATTATAAATGCCAAGATCTGAATGCCACTGCCGACTCAAGTCAAAGGTAAGAATCTCTGGATTAACTATCTAAAATGTAGTAATGAATAAATAGGCTCAATTTCTTTAAGTGGACAATTCTGTGAACTGTCTGGTGCAAGTTTTAAAATTGACAAAATACCTGTTAGCAAATTTGTCAGAACTGATGTGCAGGAATTTGTAGTTTTGCATGGTCTACTTTGATGCTAATTAGCATTTTTGAATCGGAGTAAATAAAGACTAATATATTAAAGTCACCTTCTCCGAGAGAGATTTACATGGTTATCAATACATCACGCCAGGGTAAGCCTACATGAAACACAGCCCTTATTTTAAGTGTTTCTAAAAATCCTCTGGAATGGTGGAAAAACAATTGGAACCATTTCCCTGTTTGACCTCTAGGTTTTATGGGTATTATGACATCTCCACGGTGGGGCTCTATAGTGGACCATAAAGGTTTGGGGTATGTGCCCCTGTTTATCCACAAGATGGCAGTAGTAATTTGACAGTCCTGTATTCATGCTAACAGAAATGCCCTCACTAGCAATGGTAATTAGCAATGAGTAACCATGGGAATAAAATATATTCCCTTCCAATGTTTTGGTTTCAATTATCACATCAATTGCAGCAATTAAAGTTAATTACAAAAAGTTGTAGGGCCATACTAAATTGGCATATTTATCTGATCGAATTACCAGGCACAACAACTTGACCACCAATTTATAAATGAGTTTAGCCTTCCATATTTAAATATTTTTGAGACCACTTCTAATGGTTGGCTACGATTAAGATCGTCGGTCAGTCAGTCAACAGTGCGCATATGGAATAATCCTGCTCCATTTCCACAGAAGTGCAGTGCGCATAGCATCACGGCTGGAGAAGGAATGGCAGCGTCAAAGAAAAGTAGAGGTGGGAATGTTCGGTCTGTCTTGTGAGGAGGGCGGCCACATGTAGCGTCATTTTTGGCTAATGCTTTTGAAAATGCATTTTTTTTTTCTCCCCAGTAACGAACGACAAGGATATCTAGAAAACGTATTGAATAAGAGATAGAGTTTATAGGAGACGGCGAGCAGCAGAACCACACTCATCCTTGATCCTTCCGTTTTGGTTTAAATTATAGGCTAATTTAATTGCTTCTTCACGGACAAGATCCTAAGGCTACATGACAGAACAAACCAAACGATACTGTATCGATATGTGTCGGGGGACAATGAATATAACCGAAGAATTCTGCGTCAAAGGCAAGTAGGCTATAACTTTCCCCGGTATAAACATTCAAAAGTAGGCTATCATCACTCAACTGGTTGTGGAAAGATTATTGTTACAGTGTTGCGGAATCTTTGGAGGAGAGCGCCAACTTCAGACAATTCACGTTAAATGTAGACTTTTCTGGTAGGTCAGAAGGAAAATATTATATTTTGACACCGTGCACCTACTGAAGTTCGAGACAATCAGTGAAACTGTCACTGTCTGGTTTCCCCTCACCCATTAGCCTATTTCAACTGTATGATATTTGGGAGATTTGATCTGTAATTTAGAGGAAATAAAAACAAGATTACATTTTTCCCCGCAAACCCTGACCAGTGCACAATGAGACTGGGCAATGGACTGAAGGAATGTAGCAGCGCTCCATCGTTTTCTCCCCCGTAGCCTGCTATGACGCGACCGATATAAAACCGTTATTTGCAAGGGGGGTTGGATATCTGTAACATGATCCCAATATGGGTCTTCAAGGTATACTGTACTCAATTTATTATACAGTTAATTGATAAAGTAGTCGGGTATTATATAGTTAATTTGGAGTGCGCATAATAGCGTTTTGCTCGCAAAATTTGTAAGCTAATCAGTGCAGATAAAAAAATAATATAATAACGGAAAGATATTGCAAGCACGACGCATGGACCTACTCCTAAATAGTATGTGGACCTCTTTTGCATAGTCAATGAGCTTGGCAATCATCAAAATAATTATTTACCGTGCGTCATACATGCCTAGGAACAGGATTCAGTAGAAGAATATTGCCCTGAGTGTTTTGTCGATTACCAAGAGGGGAATTAAGAGAAACAGTAAAAACGCAGAAACGGTCACGTGACTTACATTTTGAGAGTGGACTGTCAAAGGTACGTTCTTATTCTCTCCCTGCTATAAGAGACTGTCTGTCTTGGGACCAAAGTCACTTTACCTGATAATTATATAACTTAATACATCTCTTATATAATTTAAACAAAATATTAAGTTTATTCCACTGTCATGTGGTACTGCTTGTTCCTGACTCATTAAAAGTGAGAGTGGAAAAAACAGCTAGCAAATGAAAGGTGAGGTCTGGTTTGCCTCACTCATTTATGATCAGTGGCCATATGAGCAGAGGGATAGTTCTTGCTCCAGGCAGCCAGGCAACAAGAGGGAATGTTTTTGCTCCAGGTAGCCAGGCAACTAGAGGGAATGTTCTTGCTCCAGGCAACCAGGCAACAAGAGGGAATGTTTTTGCTCCAGGTAGCCAGGCAACTAGAGGGAATGTTTTTGCTCCAGGTAGCCAGGCAACTAGAGGGAATATTCTTGCTCCAGGCAGCCAGGCAACAAGAGGGAATGTTTTTGCTCCAGGTAGCCAGGCAACAAGAGGGAATGTTTTTGATCCAGGTAGCCAGGCAACTAGAGGGAATGTTTTTGCTCCAGGTAGCCAGGCAACTAGAGGGAATATTCTTGCTCCAGGTAGCCAGGCAACTAGAGGGAATGTTCTTGCTCCAGGTAGCCAGGCAACTAGAGGGAATGTTTTTGCTCCAGGTAGCCAGGCAACTAGAGGGAATGTTCTTGCTCCAGGTAGCCAGGCAACTAGAGGGAATGTTTTTGCTCCAGGTAGCCAGGCATCTAGAGGGCATATTCTTGCTCCAGGTAGCCAGGCAACTAGAGGGAATGTTTTTGCTCCTGGTAGCCAGGCAACTAGAGTGAATGTTTTTGCTCCAGGTAGCCAGGCAACTAGAGTGAATGTTTTTGCTCCAGGTAGCCAGGCAACTAGAGGGAATGTTTTTGCTCCAGGTAGCCAGGCAACTAGAGGGAATGTTCTTGCTCCAGGTAGCCAGGCAACAAGAGGGAATGATTTTGCTCCAGGTAGCCAGGCAACTATAGTGAATGTTCTTTCTCCACGCAGCCAGGGAACTATTCTCAGTGAGAGTGGAATTAGCAGCCGTACATGATTTTAAAGCTGCTATATGTACACTTTTGGGCAACCAGAACAAATTCACATAGAAATGTTAGTTATAGATCTTCTCATTGAACGCACGTCTAAGAAGCGGTAGAGCTATTCTATGTGCTCTATTTCTACAATTCCTATCCTAATGTTTTGTTTTTGCGTCTTTTACTTTGGGTTTTGTACACCAGCTTCAAACAGCTGAAAATACAATATTCTTGCTTATGGAAAATATATTTCACAGAGTTTTAGATGGGACAATGGTGCTCTAAACTATACTTGCTTGTTTTGTCACATAAACTAAAATTAGGTGAACTATTAGAATTTTAACAACCAGGAAATGGTGGAGCGATTTCTGCATAGTGCATCTTTAACTATCCAGATCACCCAGATGGCATTTGAACTTGTAACTCTCTGGTCTGGACACAAGTTCAACTCATTTTGCACAATGGTTGTTTTTCTACACAAAAAAATATTAGGCCCTACACAAACATTGTGGAAACAATGATATTGTAGACATCTTGGTTCATACCAAAGTCTCTGTTGCATCACAATGATTGTGTCAAATGTGTTGCACATCCTGAGTGTGTACAGGGCCTTAATGTGTTGTGCATCAGTTGTACAATCTGAGTGTGCACAGGGCCTTAATGTGTTGTGCATCAGTTGTACAATCTGAGTGTGCACAGGGCCTAAATTGATAATTGAAAACTGAATTCTGATCCACATCTCTGACTGAACTGAATTGCTGTTTTGTTGTGTCCCAAATTGCACCCTATTCCATTTATAGTGCATTAGGGTGCCATTTAGGATGTAGTGGCTGTCAAAACCAGCCCTGCGTCTCCACTGAGGTCAAATAAGCCAAACTAAATGAGGATGGGATTCAAAGTAGTGTTGTAAATTACATGCCACAGTAGGGACTACCCTCGCTCTGAAGACTCCAGTACCCTCGCTCTGAGAGTCCAGTACTCTCGCTCTGAGAGTCCATTACCCTCGCTCTGAGAGTCCAGTACCCTCGCTCTGAGACTCCATATCAATGGGACTGCAGTAGAAAGAGTCACAAGTTTTAAGTTCCTCGGTGTCCACATCACAAAAGACTTGTCATGTACCGACAATACCACCACTCTTGTCAACAGGGCGCAACACCGTCTCTACTTCCTAAGGCGGCTGAAGAAATTCAGCATGTCACCCCGGTCCTCTCCAAATACTACCACTGCGCCATTGAGAGTCTCCTGACCGGTTGCATCACGGCCTGGTACGGAAATTATTCATTCCACGACCGCAAGTCCCTCCAGTGAGTGGTGAAGATGGCCCAGGACATCACTGGGACCGTGCTCCCACCCACCCAGGACATCACTGGGACCGTGCTCCCACCCACCCAGGACATCACTGGGACCGTGCTCCCACCCACCCAGGACATCACTGGGACCGTGCTCCCACTCACCCAGGACTTCACTGGGACCGTGCTCCCACTCACCCAGGACATCACTGGGACCGTGCTCCCACCCATACAGGACATCACTGGGACCGTGCTCCCACCCACCCAGGACATCACTGGGACCGTGCTCCCACCCACCCAGGACATCACTGGGACCGTGCTCCCACCCACCCAGGACATCACTGGGACCGTGCTCCCACCCACCCAGGA